>NW_027227784.1:0-12305 GCF_037783145.1 Equus przewalskii | reverse complement strand
GTACCAAATCCCTGACACGCCAAAATCACCTGCTGGGTATGCCAGAACCACTTGGCGGACACTCCGGAATCATCTGCCGGACATGCCGGTACCAGCTCTCAGACACACCAGAACCAAGTGCCGGAGACGCCGGAAGCACCTACCGAGCATGCCGGAGCCACCTGCTCGACTCGCCAGAAACACCTGCCGGACACGCCAAAATCACCTGCCGGGTACGCCAGAACCACATGGCGGACACTCCGAAATCACCTGTCGCGCATGCCGGAACCACCTCTCAGACGTGCCGGAAGCACGTGCCAGACACGCCGGAAACACCTACCGGACAGACCGGAACCACCTGCCAAGAATGCCGGAGCCACCTGTTCGACTCGCTGGAACCACCTGCCGGACAGGCCAATATCAACTGCTGGCTATGCCAGAACCACCTGGGGGACAGTCTGGGATCACCTGCCAGCCATGGCGGAACCACCTCTCAGACGTACCAGAACCACCTGCCGGAGAAGCTGGAAACACGTCCTGGACAGACTGGAACCACGTGACGGCCATGCCTGAACCACCTGCCGAGCACGGCGGAACCACCTGCCGGACACGCCAAAATCACCTGCGGGCTACGCCAGAACCACTTGGACGACTCTCCGAAATGACCTGCCGGGCATGTTCGAACCACCTCTCAGACGTGCCAGAAGCACGTGGCGGACAGTCCGGAATCACCTGTTGGGCATACGCAACCACCTCTGACACGTACCAGAACTACGTGCCGTGCACGCCGGAACCACCTACCGGACAGACCGGAATCACCATTTGGGCATGCCGGAACCACCAGTCAGATGTGCCAGAAACACGTGCCGGAGACGCCGGAAGCACCTGCCGAGCACGTCGCAACCACCTGCTCAACTCGCCTGAACCACCTGCCGGACACGCCAAAATCACCTGCCCGCTACACCAGCACCACTTCGGGGACAAGCCGGAATCACGTGAGGGGCATGCCGGCACAGCCTCTCAGACTGAACCTCGTGCCGGACAAAACAGAACCACCTGCCGGACAGACCGGAACCACCTGCCGGACACGCCGGAACCACCGGCTCGACCCGCCGGAACGACCGCTGGACATGCAAAATCACCTGCCGGCTACGCCGGAAACACTTGGCGAACACTCCGGAATCACCTGCCGGGCATGCCGGAACCACCTCTCAGATATGCCAGAACCACGTGCCAATGACCCCGGAAGCACCTGCCGAGCACGCCGGAACCACCTGCTCGACTCGCCAGAACCACCTGCCGGACACGCAGAAGTCACCTGCCGGCTACGCCACAACCAGTTGGGGAACACTTCGGAATCACCTGCCGGGCTTGCTGGAACCACCTTACGGTCATGCCAAAATCACCTGCCAACTAAGCCAGTACCACTTGGCGGACACTGTGGAAACACCTGTCGGGCCGGCCGGAACCACATCTCAGACGTGCCAGAACCATGTGCATGAGATGCTGGAACCACACCCCGAACAGACGGAAAACACCTGCCAGACCCGTCTGAACAACCTGCCGAGCACGCCGGAGCCACCTGCTCGACTCGCCGGAACCACCTACCTGACATGCCCAAATCACCAGCCGGGTATGCCAGAACCACTTGGCGGACACTCCGGAATCATCTGCCGGACATGCCGGAACCAGCTCTCAGACACACCAGAACCACGTGCCGGAGACGCCGGAAGCACCTTCCGAGCATGCCGGAGCCACCTGCTCGACTCGCCAGAAACACCTGCCGGGTACGCCAGAACCACCTGGCGGACACTCAGAAATCACCTGTCGCGCATGCCGGAACCACCTCTCAGACGTGCCGGAAGCACGTGCCGGACACGCCGGAATCACCTACCGGACAGACCGGAACCACCTGCCGAGCACGCCGGAGCCACCTGTTCGACTCGCTGGAACCACCTGCCGGACAGGCCAATATCAACTGCTGGCTATGCCAGAACCACCTGGGGGACGGTCCGGAATCGCCTGCCAGCCATGGCGGAACCACCTCTCAGACGTACCAGAACCACCTGCCGGAGAAGCTGGAAACACGTCCTGGACAGTCTGGAACCACCTGCCGGCCAAGCCTGAACCACCTGCCAAGCACAACGGAACAACCTGCCAGACACGCCAAAATCACCTGCGTGTTATGCCAGAACCACTTTTAGGACTCTCTGGGATGACCTGCCGGGCATGCCGGAACCACCTCTCAGACGTGCCAGAACCATGTGGCGGACAGTCCGGAATCACCTGTTGGGCATGCGCAACCACCTCTGAGACGTACCAGAACCACATGCCATGCAGGCTGGAACCACCTACCGGACAGACCGGAATCACCTTTCGGGCATGCCGGAACCACCTGTCAGATGTGCCAGAAACACGTGCCGGAGACGCCGGAAGCACCTGCCAAGCACGTTGGAACCACCTGCTCAAGTCGCCTGAACCACCTGCCGGACATGCCAAAATCACCTGCCGACTATGCCAGAACCACTTGGCGAACACTCCGGAATCACTTGCCGGGCATGCAGGAACCACCTCTCAGACATGCCAGAACCCCGTGCCAATGACCCCGGAAGCACCAGCTGAGCATGCCGGAACCACCTGCTCGACTCGCCAGAACCACCTGCCGATCACGCAAAAATCACCTGCCGGCTACGCCACAACCAGTTGGTGAACACTTTGGAATCACCTGCCAGGCTTGCTGGAACCACCTGCCAGTCATGCCAAAATCACCTGCCAACTACGCCAGAACCGCTTGGCGGACACTGCGGAAACACCTGTCGGGCCGGCTGGAACCACATCTCAGACGTGCCAGAAACGTGTTCATGAGATGCTGGAACCACACCCCGAACAGACGGATACCACCTGCCAGAACCGCCTGAACCACCTGCTGAGCACGCCGGAACCACCTGCTCGACTCACCGGTACCACCTCCCTGACACGCCAAAATCACCTGCTGGGTATGCCAGAACCACTTGCCGGACACTCCGGAATCATCTGCCGGACATGCCGGAACCAGCTCTCAGACACACCAGACCCAAGTGCCGGAGACGCCGGAAGCACCTGCCGAGCATTCCGGAGCCACCTGCTCGACTTGCCAGAAACACCTGCCGGAACGCCAAAATCACCTGCCGGGTATGCCAGAACCACCTGGCGGACACTACAGAATCACCTGCCGCGCATGCCGGAACCACCTCTCCGACGTGCCGGAAGCACGTGCCAGACACGCCGGAAACACCTACCGGACAGACCGGAACCACCTGCCAAGAACGCCGGAGCCACCTGTTCGACTCGCTGGAACCACCTGCCGGACAGGCCAATATCAACTGCTGGCTATGCCAGAACCACCTGCGGGACAGTCCGGGATCACCTGCCAGCCATGGCGGAACCACCTCTCAGACGTACCAGAACCACCTGCCGGAGAAGCTGGAAACACGTCCTGGACAGACAAGGAACCACGTGACTGCCATGCCTGAACCACCTGGCGAGCACGGCGGAACCACCTGCTCCACTCGCAAGAACCACCTGCCGGACACGCAAAAATCACCTGCCGGCTACGCCACAACCAGTTGGGGAACACTTCGGAATCACCTGCCGGGCTTGCTGGAACCACCTGCCGGTCATGCCAAAATCACCTGCCAACTACGCCAGTACCACTTGGCGGACACTGTGGAAACACCTGTCGGGCCGGCCGGAACCACATCTCAGACGTGCCAGAACCATGTGCATGAGATGCTGGAACCACACCCCGAACAGACGGAAAACACCTGCCAGACCCGTCTGAACAACCTGCCGAGCACGCCGGAGCCACCTTCTCGACTCGCCGGAACCACCTAACTGACATGCCCAAATCACCAGCCGGGTATGCCAGAACCACTTGGCGGACACTCCGGAATCATCTGCCGGACATGCCGGAACCAGCTCTCAGACACACCAGAACCACGTGCCGGAGACGCCGGAAGCACCTGCCGAGCATGCCGGAGCCACCTGCTCGACTCGCCAGAAACACCTGCCGGACACGCCAAAATCACCTGCCGGGTACGCCAGAACCACCTGGCGGACACTCCGAAATCACCTGTCGCGCATGCCGGAACCACCTCTCAGACGTGCCGGAAGCACGTGCCGGACACGCCGGAATCACCTACCGGACAGACCGGAACCACCTGCCGAGCACGCCGGAGCCACCTGTTCGACTCGCTGGAACCACCTGCCGGACAGGCGAATATCAAATGCTGGCTATGCCAGAACCACCTGGGGGACGGTCCGGAATCGCCTGCCAGCCATGGCGGAACCACCTCTCAGACGTACCAGAACCACCTGCCGGAGAAGCTGGAAACACGTCCTGGACAGTCTGGAACCACCTGCCTTCCAAGCCTGAAACACCTGCCAAGCACAACGGAACAAGATGCCAGACACGGCAAAATCACCTGTGTGTTATGCCAGAACCACTTAGAGGACTCTCTGGGATGACGTGCCGGGCATGCCGGAACCACCTCTCAGACGTGCCAGAACCACCTGCCGGAAAAGCTGGAAACACGTCCTGGACAGACTGGAACCACGTGACGGCCATGCCTGAACCACCTGCCGAGCACGGCGGAACCACCTGCCGGACACGCCAAAATCACCTGCGGGCTACGCCAGAACCACTTGGACGACTCTCCGAAATGACCTGCCGGGCATGTTGGAACCACCTCTCAGACGTGCCAGAAGCACGTGGCGGACAGTCCGGAATCACCTGTTGGGCATACGCAACCACCTCTGAGACGTACCAGAACCACGTGCCGTGCACGCCGGAACCACCTACCGGACAGACCGGAATCAACTTTTGGGCATGCCGGAACCACCAGTCAGATGTGCCAGAAACACGTGCCGGAGACGCCGGAAGCACCTGCCGAGCACGTCGCAACCACCTGCTCAACTCGCCTGAACCACCTGCCGGACACGCCAAAATCACCTGACCGCTACACCAGCACCACTTCGGGGACAAGCCGGAATCACGTGAGGGGCATGCCGGCACAGCCTCTCAGACTGAACCTCGTGCCGGACACCACAGAACCACCTGCCGGACAGACCGGAACCACCTGCCGGACACGCCGGAACCACTGGCTCGACCCCCCGGAACGACCGCTGGACATGCAAAATCACCTGCCGGCTACGCCGGAAACACTTGGCGAACACTCCGGAATCACCTGCCGGGCATGCCGGAACCACCTCTCAGATATGCCAGAACCACGTGCCAATGACCCCGGAAGCACCTGCCGAGCACGCCAGAACCACCTGCTCGACTCGCCAGAACCACCTGCCGGACACGCAAAAATCACCTGCCGGCTACGCCACAACCAGTTGGGGAACACTTCGGAATCACCTGCCGGGCTTGCTGGAACCACCTGCCGGTCATGCCAAAATCACCTGCCAACTACGCCAGTACCACTTGGCGGACACTGTGGAAACACCTGTCGGGCGGCCGGAACCACATCTCAGACGTGCCAGAACCATGTGCATGAGATGCTGGAACCAAACCACGAACAGATGGAAAACACCTGCCAGACACGTCTAAACAACCTGCCGAGCACGCCGGAGCCACCTGCTCGACTCGCCGGAACCACCTACCTGACATGCCCAAATCACCAGCCGGGTATGCCAGAACCACTTGGCGGACACTCCGGAATCATCTGCCGGACATGCCGGAACCAGCTCTCAGACACACCAGAACCACGTGCCGGAGACGCCGGAAGCACCTGCCGAGCATGCTGGAGCCACCTGCTCGACTCGCCAGAAACACCTGCCGGACACGCCAAAATCACCTGCCGGGTACGCCAGAACCACCTGGCGGACACTCCGAAATCACCTGTCGCGCATGCCGGAACCTCCTCTCAGACGTGCCGGAAGCACGTGCCGGACACGCCGGAATCACCTACCGGACAGACCGAAACCACCTTCCGAGCACGCCGGAGCCACCTGTTCGACTCGCTGGAACCACCTGCCGGACAGGCCAATATCAACTGCTGGCTATGCCAGAACCACCTGGGGGACGGTCCGGAATCGCCTGCCAGCCATGGCGGAACCACCTCTCAGACGTACCAGAACCACCTGCCGGAGAAGCTGGAAACACGTCCTGGACAGTCTGGAACCACCTGCCGGCCAAGCCTGAACCACCTGCCAAGCACAACGGAACAACCTGCCAGACACGCCAAAATCACCTGCGTGTTATGCCAGAACCACTTGGAGGACTCTCTGGGATGACCTGCCGGGCATGCCGGAACCACCTCTCAGACGTGCCAGAACCATGTGGCAGACAGTCCGGAATCACCTGTTGGGCATGCGCAACCACCTCTGAGACGTACCAGAACCACATGCCGTGCAGGCTGGAACCACCTACCGGACAGACCGGAATCACCTTTCGGGCATGCCGGAACCACCTGTCAGATGTGCCAGAAACACGTGCCGGAGACGCCGGAAGCACCTGCCAAGCACGTTGGAACCACCTGCTCAACTCGCCTGAACCACCTGCCGGACATGCCAAAATCACCTGCCGACTATGCCAGAACCACTTGGCGAACACTCCGGAATCACTTGCCGGGCATGCAGGAACCACCTCTCAGACATGCCAGAACCCCGTGCCAATGACCCCGGAAGCACCAGCTGAGCACGCCGGAACCACCTGCTCGACTCGCCAGAACCACCTGCCGATCACGCAAAAATCACCTGCCGGCTACGCCACAACCAGTTGGTGAACACTTTGGAATCACCTGCCAGGCTTGCTGGAACCACCTGCCAGTCATGCCAAAATCACCTGCCAACTACGCCAGAACCGCTTGGCGGACACTGCGGAAACACCTGTCGGGCCGGCTGGAACCACATCTCAGACGTGCCAGAAACGTGTTCATGAGATGCTGGAACCACACCCCGAACAGACGGATACCACCTGCCAGAACCGCCTGAACCACCTGCTGAGCACGCCGGAACCACCTGCTCGACTCACCGGTACCAACTCCCTGACACGCCAAAATCACCTGCTGGGTATGCCAGAACCACTTGGCGGACACTCCGGAATCATCTGCCGGACATGCCGGAACCAGCTCTCAGACACACCAGACCCAAGTGCCGGAGACGCCGGAAGCACCTGCCGAGCATGCCGGAGCCACCTGCTCGACTTGCCAGAAACACCTGCCGGAACGCCAAAATCACCTGCCGGGTATGCCAGAACCACCTGGCGGACACTACGGAATCACCTGCCGCGCATGCCGGAACCACCTCTCCGACGTGCCGGAAGCACGTGCCAGACACGCCGGAAACACCTACCGGACAGACCGGAACCACCTGCCAAGAACGCCGGAGCCACCTGTTCGACTCGCTGGAACCACCTGCCGGACAGGCCAATATCAACTGCTGGCTATGCCAGAACCACCTGCGGGACAGTCCGGGATCACCTGCCAGCCATGGCGGAACCACCTCTCAGACGTACCAGAACCACCTGCCGGAGAAGCTGGAAACACGTCCTGGACAGACAAGGAACCACGTGACTGCCATGCCTGAACCACCTGCCGAGCACGGCGGAACCACCTGCTCCACTCGCAAGAACCACCTGCCGGACACGCAAAAATCACCTGCCGGCTACGCCACAACCAGTTGGGGAACACTTCGGAATCACCTGCCGGGCTTGCTGGAACCACCTGCCGGTCATGCCAAAATCACCTGCCAACTACGCCAGTACCACTTGGCGGACACTGTGGAAACACCTGTCGGGCCGGCCGGAACCACATCTCAGACGTGCCAGAACCATGTGCATGAGATGCTGGAACCACACCCCGAACAGACGGAAAACACCTGCCAGACCCGTCTGAACAACCTGCCGAGCACGCCGGAGCCACCTGCTCGACTCGCCGGAACCACCTAACTGACATGCCCAAATCACCAGCCGGGTATGCCAGAACCACTTGGCGGACACTCCGGAATCATCTGCCGGACATGCCGGAACCAGCTCTCAGACACACCAGAACCACGTGCCGGAGACGCCGGAAGCACCTGCCGAGCATGCCGGAGCCACCTGCTCGACTCGCCAGAAACACCTGCCGGACACGCCAAAATCACCTGCCGGGTACGCCAGAACCACCTGGCGGACACTCCGAGACCACCTGTCGCGCATGAGAGAACCACCTCTCAGACGTGCCGGAAGCACGTGCCGGACACGCCGGAATCACATAACGGACAGACCGGAACCACCTGCCGAGCACGCCGGAGCCACCTGTTCGACTCGCTGGAAAAACCTGCCGGACAGGCCAATATCAACTGCTGGCTATGCCAGAACCACCTGGGGGACGGTCCGGAATCACCTGCCAGCCATGGCGGAACCACCTCTCAGACGTACCAGAACCACCTGCCGGAGAAGCTGGAAACACGTCCTGGACAGTCTGGAACCCCCTGCCGGCCAAGCCTGAACCACCTGCCAAGCACAACGGAACAACCTGCCAGACACGCCAAAATCACCTGCGTGTTATGCCAGAACCACTTGGAGGACTCTCTGGGATGACCTGCCGGGCATGCCGGAACCACCTCTGAGACGTGCCAGAACCATGTGGCGGACTGTCCGGAATCACCTGTTGGGCATGCGCAACCACCTCTGAGACGTACCAGAACCACATGCCGTGCAGGCTGGAACCACCTACCGGACAGACCGGAATCACCTTTCGGGCATGCCGGAACCACCAGTCAGATGTGCCAGAAACACGTGCCGGAGACGCCGGAAGCACCTGCCAAGCACGTTGGAACCACCTGCTCAACTCGCCTGAACCACCTGCCGGACATGCCAAAATCACCTCCCGACTATGCCAGAACCACTTGGCGAACACTCGGGAATCACTTGCCGGGCATGCAGGAACCACCTCTCAGACATGCCAGAACCCCGTGCCAATGACCCCGGAAGCACCAGCCGAGCACGCCGGAACCACCTGCTCGACTCGCCAGAACCACCTGCCGATCACGCAAAAATCACCTGCCGGCTACGCCACAACCAGTTGGGGAACACTTTGGAATCACCTGCCAGGCTTGCTGGAACCACATGCCAGTCATGCCAAAATCACCTGCCAACTACGCCAGAACCGCTTGGCGGACACTGCGGAAACACCTGTCGGGCCGGCTGGAACCACATCTCAGACGTGCCAGAAACGTGTTCATGAGATGCTGGAACCACACCCCGAACAGACGGATACCACCTGCCAGAAACGCCTCAACCACCTGCTGAGCACACCGGAACCACCTGCTCGACTCACCGGTACCACCTCCCTGACACGCCAAAATCACCTGCTGGGTATGCCAGAACCACTTGGCGGACACTCCGGAATCATCTGCCGGACATGCCGGAACCAGCTCTCAGACACACCAGAACCACGTGCCGGAGACGCCGGAAGCACCTGCCGAGCATGCCGGAGCCACCTGCTCGACTCGCCAGAAACACCTGCCGGACACGCCAAAATCACCTGCCGGGTATGTCAGAACCACCTGGCGGACACTACGGAATCACCTGCCGCGCATGCCGGAACCACCTCTCAGACGTGCCGGAAGCACGTGCCAGACACGCCGGAAACACCTACCGGACAGACCGGAACCACCTGCCAAGAACGCCGGAGCCACCTGTTCGACTTGCTGGAACCACCTGCCGGACAGGCCAATATCAACTGCTGGCTATGCCAGAACCACCTGGGGGACAGTCTGAGATCACCTGCCAGCCATGGCGGAACCACCTCTCAGACGTACCAGAACCACCTGCCGGAGAAGCTGGAAAAACGTCCTGGACAGACTGGAACCACGTGACGGCCATGCCTGAACCACCTGCCGAGCACGGTGGAACCACCTGCCGGACACGCCAAAATCACCTGCGGGCTACGCCAGAACCACTTGGACGACTCTCCGAAATGACCTGCCGGGCATGTTGGAACCACCTCTCAGACGTGCCAGAAGCACGTGGCGGACAGTCCGGAATCACCTGTTGGGCATACGCAACCACCTCTGAGACGTACCAGAACCACGTGCCGTGCACGCCGGAACCACCTACCGGACAGACCGGAATCAACTTTTGGGCAGGCCGGAACCACCAGTCAGATGTGCCAGAAACACGTGCCGGAGACGCCGGAAGCACCTGCCGAGCACGTCGCAACCACCTGCTCAACTCGCCTGAACCACCTGCCGGACACGCCAAAATCACCTGCCGGGTATGCCAGAACCACCTGGCGGACACTACGGAATCACCTGCCGCGCATGCCGGAACCACCTCTCAGACGTGCCGGAAGCACGTGCCGGACATTCCGGAAACACCTACCGGACAGACCGGAACCACCTGCCAAGAACGCCGGAGCCACCTGTTCGACTCACTGGAACCACCTGCCGGACAGGCCAATATCAACTGCTGGCTATGCCAGAACCACCTGGGGGACAGTCCGGGATCACATGCCAGCCATGGCGGAACCACCTCTCAGACGTACCAGAACCAGCTGCCGGAGAAGCTGGAAACACGTCCTGGACAGACTGGAACCACGTGACGGCCATGCCTGAACCACCTGCCGAGCACGGCGGAACCACCTGCCGGACACGCCAAAATCACCTGCGGGCTACACCAGAACCACTTGGACGAATCTCCGAAATGACGTGCCGGGCATGTTGGAACCACCTCTCAGACGAGCCAGAAGCACGTGGCGGACAGTCCGGAACCACCTGCCGGACACGCCGGAACCACCGGCTCGACCCGCCGGAACGACCGCTGGACATGCAAAATCACCTGCCGGCTACGCCGGAAACACTTGGCGAACACTCCGGAATCACCTGCCGGGCATGCCGGAACCACCTCTCAGATATGCCAGAACCACGTGCCAATGACCCCGGAAGCACCTGCCGAGCACGCCGGAACCACCTGCTCGACTCGCCAGAACCACCTGCCAGACACGCAAAAATCACCTGCCGGCTACGCCACAACCAGTTGGGGAACACTTCGGAATCACCTGCCGGGCTTGCTGGAACCACCTGCCGGTCGTGCCAAAATCACCTGCCAACTACGCCAGTACCACTTGGCGGACACTGTGGAAACACCTGTCGGGCCGGCCGGAACCACATCTCAGACGTGCCAGAACCATGTGCATGACATGCTGGAACCACACCCCGAACAGACGGAAAACACCTGCCAGACCCGTCTGAACAACCTACCGAGCACGCCAGAGCCACCTGCTCGACTCGCCGGAGCTACCTACCTGACATGCCCAAATCACCAGCCGGGTATGCCAGAACCACTTGGCGGACACTCCGGAATCATCTGCCGGACATGCCGGAACCAGCTCTCAGACACACCACAACCACGTGGCGGAGACGCCGGAAGCACCTGCCGAGCACGCCGGAAGCACCTGCCGAGCATGCCGGAGCCACCTGCTCGACTCGCCAGAAACTCCTGCCGGACACGCCAAAATCACCTGCCGGGTACGCCAGAACCTCCTGGCGGACACTCCGAAACAACCTGTCGCGCATGCCAGAACCACCTCTCAGACGTGCCGGAAGCACGTGCCAGACACGCCGGAATCACCTAACGGACAGACCGGAACCACCCGCCGAGCACGCCGGAGCCACCTGTTCGACTCGCTGGAACCACCTGCCGGACAGGCCAACATCAAATGATGGCTATGCCAGAACCACCTGGGGGACGGTCCGGAATCACCTGCCAGCCATGGCGGAACCACCTCTCAGACGTACCAGAACCACCTGCCGGAGAAGCTGGAAACACGTCCTGGACAGTCTGGAACCACCTGCCGGCCAAGCCTGAACCACCTGCCAAGCACAACGGAACAACCTGCCAGACACGCCAAAATCACCTGTGTGTTATGCCAGAACCACTTGGAGGACTCTCTGGGATGACCTGCCGGGCATGCCGGAACCACCTCTCAGACGTGCCAGATCCATGTGGCGGACAGTCCGGAATCACCTGTTGGGCATGCGCAACCACCTCTGAGACGTACCAGAACCACATGCCGTGCAGGCTGGAACCACCTACCGGACAGACCGGAATCACCTTTCGGGCATGCCGGAACCACCTGTCAGATGTGCCAGAAACACGTGCCGGAGACGCCGGAAGCACCTGCCAAGCACGTTGGAACCACCTGCTCAACTCGCCTGAACCACCTGCCGGACATGCCAAAATCACCTGCCGACTATGCCAGAACCACTTGGCGAACACTCCAGAATCACTTGCCGGGCATGCAGGAACCACCTCTCAGACATGCCAGAACCCCGTGCCAATGACCCCGGAAGCACCA
>NW_027227783.1:0-15542 GCF_037783145.1 Equus przewalskii | reverse complement strand
ACACCAGAACCAAGTGCCGGAGACGCCGGAAGCACCTGCCGAGCATGCCGGAGCCACCTGCTCGACTCGCCAGAAACACCTGCCGGACACACCAAAATCACCTGCCGGGTATGCCAGAACCACCTGGCGGACACTCCGGAATCACCTGCCGCGCATGCCGGAACCACCTCTCAGACGTGCCGGAAGCACGTGCCAGACACGCCGGAAACACCTACCGGACAGACCGGAACCACCTGCCAAGAATGCCGGAGCCACCTGTTCGACTCGCTGGAACCACCTGCCGGACAGGCCAATATCAACTGCTGGCTATGCCAGAACCACCTGGGGGACAGTCCGGGATCACCTGCCAGCCATGGCGGAACCACCTCTCAGACGTACCAGAACCACCTGACGGAGAAGCTGGAAACACGTCCTGGACAGACTGGAACCACGTGACGGCCATGCCTGAACCACCTGCCGAGCACGGCGGAACCACCTGCCGGACACGCCAAAATCACCTGCGGGCTACGCCAGAACCACTTGGACGACTCTCCGAAATGACCTGCCGGGCATGTTGGAACCACCTCTCAGACGTGCCAGAAGCACGTGGCGGACAGTCCGGAATCACCTGTTGGGCATACGCAACCACCTCTGAGACGTACCAGAACCACGTGCCGTGCACGCCGGAACCACCTACCGGACAGACCGGAATCAACTTTTGGGCATGCCGGAACCACCAGTCAGATGTGCCAGAAACACGTGCCGGAGACGCCGGAAGCACCTGCCGAGCACGTGGCAACCACCTACTCAACTCGCCTGAACCACCTGCCGGACACGCCAAAATCACCTGCCCGCTACACCAGCACCACTTCGGGGACAAGCCGGAATCACGTGAGGGGCATGCCGGCACAGCCTCTCAGACTGAACCTCGTGCCGGACACCACAGAACCACCTGCCGTACAGACCGGAACCACCTGCCGGACACGCCGGAACCACCGGCTCGACCCGCCGGAACGACCGCTGGACATGCAAAATCACCTGCCGGCTACGCCGGAAACACTTGGCGAACACTCCGGAATCACCTGACGGGCATGCCGGAACCACCTCTTAGATATGCCAGAACCACGTGCCAATGACCCCGGAAGCACCTGCCGAGCACGCCCTAACCACCTGCTCGACTCGCCGGAACCGCCTGCCGGACACGCAGAAATCACCTGCCGGCTACGCCACAACCAGTTGGGGAAAACTTCGGAATCACCTGCCGGGCTTGCTGGAACCACCTGCCGGTCATGCCAAAATCACCTGCCAACTACGCCAGTACCACTTGGCGGACACTGTGGAAACACCTGTCGGGCCGGCCGGAACCACATCTCAGACGTGCCAGAACCATGTGCATGAGATGCTGGAACCACACCCCGAACAGACGGAAAACACCTGCCAGACCCGTCTGAACAACCTGCCGAGCACGCCGGAGCCACCAGCTCGACTCGCCGGAACCACCTACCTGACATGCCCAAATCACCAGCCGGGTATGCCAGAACCACTTGGCGGACACTCCGGAATCATCTGCCGGACATGCCGGAACCAGCTCTCAGACACCAGAACCACGTGCCGGAGACGCCGGAAGCACCTGCCGAGCACGCCGGAACCACCTGCTCGACTCGCCAGAACCACCTGCCGTACACGCAAAAATCACCTGCCGGCTACGCCACAACCAGTTGGGGAACACTTCGGAATCACCTGCCAGGATTCCTGGAACCACATGCCGGTCATGCCAAAATCACCTGCCAACTACGCCAGTACCACTTGGCGGACACTGTGGAAACACCTGTCGGGCCGGCCGGAACCACATCTCAGACGTGCCAGAAATGTGTTCATGAGATGCTGGAACCACACCCCGAACAGACGGATACCACCTGCCAGAACCGCCTGAACCACCTGCTGAGCACGCCGGAACCACCTGCTCGACTCACCGGTACCACCTCCCTGACACGCCAAAATCACCTGCTGGGTATGCCAGAACCACTTGACGGACTCTCCGCAATCATCTGCCGGACATGCCGGAACCAGCTCTCAGACACACCAGAACCAAGTGCCGGAGACGCCGGAAGCACCTGCCGAGCATGCCGGAGCCACCTGCTCGACTCGCCAGAAACACCTGCCGGACACGCCAAAATCACCTGCCGGGTATGCCAGAACCACCTGGCGGACACTACGGAATCACCTGCCGCGCATGCCGGAACCACCTCTCAGACGTGCCGGAAGCACGTGCCGGACACGCCGGAAACACCTACCGGACAGACCGGAACCACCTGCCAAGAACGCCAGAGCCACCTGTTCGACTCGCTGGAACCACCTGCCGGACAGGCCAATATCAACTGCTGGCTATGCCAGAACCACCTGGGGGACAGTCCGGGATCACCTGCCAGCCATGGCGGAACCACCTCTCAGACGTACCAGAACCACCTGACGGAGAAGCTGGAAACACGTCCTGGACAGACTGGAACCACGTGACGGCCATGCCTGAACCACCTGCCGAGCACGGCGGAACCACCTGCCGGACACGCCAAAATCACCTGCGGGCTACGCCAGAACCACTTGGACGACTCTCCGAAATGACCTGCCGGGCATGTTGGAAACACCTCTCAGACGTGCCAGAAGCACGTGCCGGACAGTCCGGAATCACCTGTTGGGCATACGCAACCACCTCTGAGACGTACCAGAACCACGTGCCGTGCACGCCGGAACCACCTACCGGACAGACCGGAATCAACTTTTGGGCATGCCGGAACCACCAGTCAGATGTGCCAGAAACACGTGCCAGAGACGCCGGAAGCACCAGCCGAGCACGTCGCAACCACCTGCTCAACTCGCCTGAACCACCTGCCGGACACGCCAAAATCACCTGCCCGCTACACCAGCACCACTTCGGGGACAAGCCGGAATCACGTGAGGGGCATGCCGGCACAGCCTCTCAGACTGAACCTCGTGCCGGACACCACACAACCACCTGCCGGACAGACCGGAACCACCTGCCGGACACGCCGGAATCACCGGCTCGACCCGCCGGAACGACCGCTGGACATGCAAAATCACCTGCCGGCTACGCCGGAAACACTTGGCGAACACTCCGGAATCACCTGCCGGGCATGCCGGAACCACCACTCAGATATGCCAGAACCACGTGCCAATGACCCCGGAAGCACCTGCCGAGCACGCCGGAACCACCTGCTCGACTCGCCAGAACCACCTGCCGGACACGCAAAAATCACCTGCCGGCTACGCCACAACCAGTTGGGGAACACTTCGGAATCACCTGCCGGGCTTGCTGGAACCACCTGCCGGTCATGCCAAAATCACCTGCCAACTACGCCAGTACCACTTGGCGGACACTGTGGAAACACCTGTCGGGCCGGCCGGAACCACATCTCAGACGTGCCAGAACCATGTGCATGAGATGCTGGAACCACACCCCGAACAGACGGAAAACACCTGCCAGACCCGTCTGAACAACCTGCCGAGCACGCCGGAGACACCTGCTCGACTCGCCGGAACCACCTACCTGACATGCCCAAATCACCAGCCGGGTATGCCAGAACCACTTGGCGGACACTCCGGAATCATCTGCCGGACATGCCGGAACCAGCTCTCAGACACACCAGAACCACGTGCCGGAGACGCCGGAAGCACCTGCCGAGCATGCCGGAGCCACCTGCTCGACTCGCCAGAAACACCTGCCGGACACGCCAAAATCACCTGCCGGGTACGCCAGAACCACCTGGCGGACACTCCGAAATCACCTGTCGCGCATGCCGGAACCACCTCTCAGACGTGCCGGCAGCACGTGCCGGACACGCCGGAATCACCTACCGGACAGACCGGAACCACCTGCCGAGCACGCCGGAGCCACCTGTTCGACTCGCTGGAACCACCTGCCGGACAGGCCAATATCAACTGCTGGCTATGCCAGAACCACCTGGGGGACGGTCCGGAATCGCCTGCCAGCCATGGCGGAACCACCTCTCAGACGTACCAGAACCACCTGCCGGAGAAGCTGGAAACACGTCCTGGACAGTCTGGAACCACCTGCCGGCCAAGCCTGAACCACCTGCCAAGCACAACGGAACAACCTGCCAGACACGCCAAAATCACCTGCGTGTTATGCCAGAACCACTTGCAGGACTCTCTGGGATGACCTGCCGGGCATGCCGGAACCACCTCTCAGACGAGCCAGAACCATGTGGCGGACAGTCCGGAATCACCTGTTGGGCATGCGCAACCACCTCTGAGACGTACCAGAACCACATGCCGTGCAGGCTGGAACCACCTACCGGACAGACCGGAATCACCTTTCGGGCATGCCGCAACCACCTGTCAGATGTGCCAGAAACACGTGCCGGAGACGCCGGAAGCACCTGCCAAGCACGTTGGAAACACCTGCTCAACTCGCCTGAACCACCTGCCGGACATGCCAAAATCACCTGCCGACTATGCCAGAACCACTTGGCGAACAATCCGGAATCACTTGCCCGGCATGCAGGAACCACCTCTCAGACATGCCAGAACCTCGTGCCAATGACCCCGGAAGCACCAGCCGAGCACGCCGGAACCACCTGCTCGACTCGCCAGAACCACCTGCCGATCACGCAAAAATCACCTGCCGGCTACGCCACAACCAATTGGTGAACACTTTGGAATCACCAGCCAGGCTTGCTGGAACCACCTGCCGGTCATGCCAAAATCACCTGCCAACTACGCCAGAACCGCTTGGCGGACACTGCGGAAACACCTGTCGGGCCGGCTGGAACCACATCTCAGACGTGCCAGAAACGTGTTCATGAGATGCTTGAATCACACCCCGAACAGACGGATACCACCTGCTAGATCCGCCTGAACCACCTGCTGAGCACGCCGGAACCACCTGCTCGACTCGCCAGAAACACCTGCCGGACACGCCAAAATCACCTGCCGGGTACGCCAGAACCACCTGGCAGACACTACGGAATCACCTGCCGCGCATCCCCCAACCACCTCTCAGACGTGCCGGAGCACGTGCCAGACACGCCGGAAACACCTACTGGACAGACCGGAACCACCTGCCAAGTACGCCGGAGCCACCTGTTCGACTCGCTGGAACCACCTGCCGGACAGGCCAATATCAACTGCTGGCTATGCCAGAACCACCTGGGGGACAGTCCGGGATCACCTGCCAGCCATGGCGGAACCACCTCTCAGACGTACCAGAACCACCTGCCGCAGAAGCTGGAAACACGTCCTGGACAGACTGGAACCACGTGACGGCCATGCCTGAACCACCTGCCGAGCACGGCGGAACCACCTGCCGGACACGCCAAAATCACCTGCGGGCTACGCCAGAACCACTTGGACGACTCTCCGAAATGACCTGCCGGGCATGTTGGAACCACCTCTCAGACGTGCCAGAAGCACGTGGCGGACATTCCGGAATCACCTGTTGGGCATACGCAACCACCTCTGACACGTACCAGAACCACGTGCCGTGCACGCCGGAACCACCTACCGGACAGACCGGAATCAACTTTTGGGCATGCCGGAACCACCAGTCAGATGTGCCAGAAACACGTGCCGGAGACGCCGGAAGCACCTGCCGAGCACGTCGCAACCACCTGCTCAACTCGCCGGAACCACCTGCCGGACACGCCAAAATCACCTGCCCGCTACACCAGCACCACTTCGGGGACAAGCCGGAATCACGTGAGGGGCATGCCGGCACAGCCTCTCAGACTGAACCTCGTGCCGGACACCACAGAACCACCTGCCGGACACGCCGGAACCACCGGCTCGACCCGCCGGAACGACCGCTGGACATGCAAAATCACCTGCCGGCTACGCCGGAAACACTTGGCAAACACTCCGGAATCACCTGCCGGGCATGCCTGAACCACCTCTCAGATATGCCAGAACCACGTGCCAATGACCCCGGAAGCACCTGCCGAGCACGCCGGAACCACCTGCTCGACTCGCCAGAACCACCTGCCGGACACGCAAAAATCACCTTCCGGCTACGCCACAACCAGTTGGGGAACACTTCGGAATCACCTGCCGGGCTTGCTGGAACCACCTGCCGGTCATGCCAAAACTACCTGCCAACTACGCCAGTAGCACTTGGCGGACACTGTGGAAACACCTGTCGGGCCGGCCGGAACCACATCTCAGACGTGCCAGAACCATGTGCATGAGATGCTGGAACCACACCACGAACAGAGGGAAAACACCTGCCAGGACCGTCTGAACAACCTGCCGAGCACGCCGGAGCCACCTGCTCGACTCGCCGGAACCACCTACCTGACATGCCCAAATCACCAGCCGGGTATGCCAGAACCACTTGGCGGACACTCCGGAATCATCTGCCGGACATGCCGGAACCAGCTCTCAGACACACCAGAACCACGTGCCGGAGACGCCGGAAGCACCTGCCGAGCATGCCGGAGCCACCTGCTCGACTCGCCAGAAACACCTGCCGGACACGCCAAAATCACCTGCCGGGTACGCCAGAACCACCTGGCGGACACTCCGAAACCACCTGTCGCGCATGCCGGAACCACCTCTCAGACGTGCCGGAAGCACGTGCCGGACACGCCGGAATCACCTACCGGACAGACCGGAACCACCTGCCGAGCACGCCGGAGCCACCTGTTCGACTCGCTGGAACCACCTGCCGGACAGGCCAATATCAACTGCTGGCTATGCCAGAACCACCTGGGGGACGGTCCGGAATCACCTGCCAGCCATGGCGGAACCACCTCTCAGACGTACCAGAACCACCTGCCGGAGAAGCTGGAAACACGTCCTGGACAGTCTGGAACCACCTGCCGGCCAAGCCTGAACCACCTGCCAAGCACAACGGAACAACCTGCCAGACACGCCAAAATCACCTGCGTGTTATGCCAGAACCACTTGGAGGACTCTCTGGGATGACCTGCCGGGCATGCCGGAACCACCTCTCAGACGTGCCAGAACCATGTGGCGGACAGTCCGGAATCACCTGTTGGGCATGCGCAACCACCTCTGAGACGTACCAGAACCACATGCCGTGCAGGCTGGAACCACCTACCGGACAGACCGGAATCACCTTTCGGGCATGCCGGAACCACCTGTCAGATGTGCCAGAAACACGTGCCGGAGACGCCGGAAGCACCTGCCAAGCACGTTGGAACCACCTGCTCAACTCGCCTGAACCACCTGCCGGATATGCCTAAATCACCTGCCGACTATGCCAGAACCACTTGGCGAACACTCCGGAATCACTTGCCGGGCATGCAGGAACCACCTCTCAGACATGCCAGAACCCCGTGCCAATGACCCCGGAAGCACCAGCCGAGCACGCCGGAACCACCTGCTCGACTCGCCAGAACCACCTGCCGATCACGCAAAAATCACCTGCCGGCTACGCCACAACCAGTTGGTGAACACTTTGGAATCACCTGCCAGGCTTGCTGGAACCACCTGCCAGTCATGCCAAAATCACCTGCCAACTACGCCAGAACCGCTTGGCGGACACTGCGGAAACACCTGTCGGGCCGGCTGGAACCACATCTCAGACGTGCCAGAAACGTGTTCATGAGATGCTGGAACCACACCCCGAACAGACGGATACCACCTGCCAGAACCACCTGAACCACCTGCTGAGCACGCCGGAACCACCTGCTCGACTCACCGGTACCACCTCCCTGACACGCCAAAATCACCTGCTGGGTATGCCAGAACCACTTGGCGGACACTCCGGAATCATCTGCTGGACATGCCGGAACCAGCTCTCAGACACACCAGAACCAAGTGCCGGAGACGCCGGAAGCACCTGCCGAGCATGCCGGAGCCACCTGCTCGACTCGCCAGAAACACCTGCCGGACACGCCAAAATCACCTGCCGGGTACGCCAGAACCACCTGGCGGACACTACGGAATCACCTGCCGCGCATGCCGGAACCACCTCTCAGACGTGCCGGAAGCACGTGGCAGACACGCCGGAAACACCTACCGGACAGACCGGAACCACCTGCCAAGAACGCCGGAGCCACCTGTTCGACTCGCTGGAACCACCTGCCGGACAGGCCAATATCAACTGCTGGCTATGCCAGAACCACCTGGGGGACAGTCCGGGATCACCTGCCAGCCATGGCGGAACCACCTCTCAGACGTACCAGAACCACCTGCCGGAGAAGCTGGAAACACGTCCTGGACAGACTGGAACCACGTGACGGCCATGCCTGAACCACCTGCCGAGCACGGCGGAACCACCTGCCGGACACGCCAAAATCACCTGCGGGCTACGCCAGAACCACTTGGACGACTCTCCGAAATGACCTGCCGGGCATGTTGGAACCACCTCTCAGACGTGCCAGAAGCACGTGCCGGACAGTCTGGAATCACCTGTTGGGCATACGCAACCACCTCTGACACGTACCAGAACCACGTGCCGTGCACGCCGGAACCACCTACCGGACAGACCGGAATCAACTTTTGGGCATGCCGGAACCACCAGTCAGATGTGCCAGAAACACGTGCCGGAGACGCCGGAAGCACCTGCCGATCACGTCGCAACCACCTGCTCAACTCGCCTGAACCACCTGCCGGACACGCCAAAATCACCTGCCAGCTACACCAGCACCACTTCGGGGACAAGCCGGAATCACGTGAGGGGCATGCCGGCACAGCCTCTCAGACTGAACCTCGTGCCGGACACCACAGAACCACCTGCCGGACAGACCGGAACCACCTGCCGGACACGCCGGAACCACCGGCTCGACCCGCCGGAACGACCGCTGGACATGCAAAATCACCTGCCGGCTACGCCGGAAACACTTGGCGAACACTCCGGAATCACCTGCCGGGCATGCCGGAACCACCTCTCAGATATGCCAGAACCACGTGCCAATGACCCTGGAAGCACCTGCCGAGCACGCCGGAACCACCTGCTCGACTCGCCAGAACCACCTGCCGGACACGCAAAAATCACCTGCCGGCTATGCCACAACCAGTTGGGGAACACTTCGGAATCATCTGCCGGGCTTGCTGGAACCACCTGCCGGTCATGCCAAAATCACCTGCCAACTACGCCAGTACCACTTGGCGGACACTGTGGAAACACCTGTCGGGCCGGCCGGAACCACATCTCAGACGTGCCAGAACCATGTGCATGAGATGCTGGAACCACACCCCGAACAGACGGAAAACACCTGCCAGACCCGTCTGAACAACCTGCCGAGCACGCCGGAGCCACCTGCTCGACTCGCCGGAACCACCTACCTGACATGCCCAAATCACCAGCCGGGTATGCCAGAACCACTTGCCGGACACTCCGGAATCATCTGCCGGACATGCCGGAACCAGCTCTCAGACACACCAGAACCACGTGCCGGAGACGCCGGAAGCACCTGCCGAGCATGCCGGAGCCACCTGCTCGACTCGCCAGAAACACCTGCCGGACACGCCAAAATCACCTGCCGGGTACGCCAGAACCACATGGCGGACACTCCGAAATCACCTGTCGCGCATGCCGGAACCACCTCTCAGACGTGCCGGAAGCACGTGCCGGACACGCCGGAATCACCTACTGGACAGACCGGAACCACCTGCCGAGCACGCCGGAGCCACCTGTTCGACTCGCTGGAACCACCTGCCGGACAGGCCAATATCAACTGCTGGCTATGCCAGAACCACCTGGGGGACGGTCCGGAATCACCTGCCAGCCATGGCGGAACCACCTCTCAGACGTACCAGAACCACCTGCCGGAGAAGCTGGAAACACGTCCTGGACAGTCTGGAACCACCTGCCGGCCAAGCCTGAACCACCTGCCAAGCACAACGGAACAACCTGCCAGACACGCCAAAATCACCTGCGTGTTATGCCAGAACCACTTGGAGGACTCTCTGGGATGACCTGCCGGGCATGCCGGAACCACCTCTCAGACGTGCCAGAACCATGTGGCGGACAGTCCAGAATCACCTGTTGGGCATGCGCAACCACCTCTGAGACGTACCAGAACCACATGCCGTGCAGGCTGGAACCACCTACCGGACAGACCGGAATCACCTTTCGGGCATGCCGGAACCACCTGTCAGATGTGCCAGAAACACGTGCCGGAGACGCCGGAAGCACCTGCCAAGCACGTTGGAACCACCTGCTCAACTCGCCTGAACCACCTGCCGGACATGCCAAAATCACCTGCCGACTATGCCAGAACCACTTGGCGAACACTCCGGAATCACTTGCCGGGCATGCAGGAACCACCTCTCAGACATGCCAGAACCCCGTGCCAATGACCCCGGAAGCACCAGCCGAGCACGCCGGAACCACCTGCTCGACTCGCCAGAGCCACCTGCCGATCACGCAAAAATCACCTGCCGGCTACGCCACAACCAGTTGGTGAACACTTTGGAATCACCTGCCAGGCTTGCTGGAACCACCTGCCAGTCATGCCAAAATCACCTGCCAACTACGCCAGAACCGCTTGGCGGACACTGCGGAAACACCTGTCGGGCCGGCTGGAACCACATCTCAGACGTGCCAGAAACGTGTTCATGAGATGCTGGAACCACACCCCGAACAGACGGATACCACCTGCCAGAACCGCCTGAACCACCTGCTGAGCACGCCGGAACCACCTGCTCGACTCACCGGTACCACCTCCCTGACACGCCAAAATCACCTGCTGGGTATGCCAGAACCACTTGGCGGACACTCCGGAATCATCTGCCGGACATGCCGGAACCAGCTCTCAGACACACCAGAACCAAGTGCCGGAGACGCCGGAAGCACCTGCCGAGCATGCCGGAGCCACCTGCTCGACTCGCCAGAAACACCTGCCGGACACGCCAAAATCACCTGCCGGGTACGCCAGAACCACCTGGCGGACACTCCGGAATCACCTGCCGCGCATGCCGGAACCACCTCTCAGACGTGCCGGAAGCACGTGCCAGACACGCCGGAAACACCTACCGGACAGACCGGAACCACCTGCCAAGAACGCTGGAGCCACCTGTTCGACTCGCTGGAACCACCTGCCGGACAGGCCAATATCAACTGCTGGCTATGCCAGAACCACCTGGGGGACAGTCCGGGATCACCTGCCAGCCATGGCGGAACCACCTCTCAGACGTACCAGAACCACCTGCCGGAGAAGCTGGAAACACGTCCTGGACAGACTGGAAAAACGTGACGGCCATGCCTGAACCACCTGCCGGACACGCCAAAATCACCTGCGGGCTACGCCAGAACCACTTGGACGACTCTCCGAAATGACCTGCTGGGCATGTTGGAACCACCTCTCAGACGTGCCAGAAACGTGTTCATGAGATGCTTGAATCACACCCCGAACAGACGGATACCACCTGCTAGATCCGCCTGAACCACCTGCTGAGCACGCCGGAACCACCTGCTCGACTCGCCAGAAACACCTGCCGGACACGCCAAAATCACCTGCCGGGTACGCCAGAACCACCTGGCGGACACTCCGAAATCACCTGTCGCGCATGCCGGAACCACCTCTCAGACGTGCCGGAAGCACATGACGGACACGCCGGAATCACCTACCGGACAGACCGGAACCACCAGCCGAGCATGCCGGAGCCACCTGCTTGACTCGCCCGAAACACCTGCCGAACACGCCAAAATCACCTGCCGGGTACGCCAGAACCACCTGGCGGACACTACGGAATCACCTGCTGCGCATCCCCCAACCACCTCTCAGACGTGCCGGAAGCACGTGCCGGACACGTCGGAAACACCTACCGGGCAGACCGGAACCACCTGCCAAGAACGCCGGAGCCACCTGTTCGACTCGCTGGAACCACCTGCCGGACAGGTCAATATCAACTGTTGGCTATGCCAGAAGCACCTGGGGGACAGTCCGGGATCACCTGCCAGCCATGGCGGAACCACCTCTCAGACGTACCAGAACCACCTGCCGGGGAAGCTGGAAACACATCCTGGACAGACTGGAAACACGTGACGGCCATGCCTGAACCTCCTGCCGAGCACGGCGGAACAACCTGCCGGACACGCCAAAATCACCTGCGGGCTACGCCAGAACCACTTGGACGACTCTCCGAAATGACCTGCCGGGCATGCCGGAACCACCTCTCAGACGTGCCAGAACCATGTGGCGGACAGTCCGGAATCACCTGTTGGGCATGCGCAACCACCTCTGAGACGTACCAGAACCACATGCCGTGCAGGCTGGAACCACCTACCGGACAGACCGGAATCACCTTTCGGGCATGCCGGAACCACCTGTCAGATGTGCCAGAAACACGTGCCGGAGACGCCGGAAGCACCTGCCAAGCACGTTGGAACCACCTGCTCAACTCGCCTGAACCACCTGCCGGACATGCCAAAATCACCTGCCGACTATGCCAGAACCACTTGGCGAACACTCCGGAATCACTTGCCGGGCATGCAGGAACCACCTCTCAGACATGCCAGAACCCCGTGCCAATGACCCCGGAAGCACCAGCCGAGCACGCCGGAACCACCTGCTCGACTCGCCAGAACCACCTGCCGATCACGCAAAAATCACCTGCCGGCTACGCCACAACCAGTTGGTGAACACTTTGGAATCACCTGCCAGGCTTGCTGGAACCACCTGCCAGTCATGCCAAAATCACCTGCCAACTACGCCAGAACCGCTTGGCGGACACTGCCGAAACACCTGTCGGGCCGGCTGGAACCACATCTCAGACGTGCCAGAAACGTGTTCATGAGATGCTGGAACCACACCCCGAACAGACGGATACCACCTGCCAGAACCGCCTGAACCACCTGCTGAGCACGCCGGAACCACCTGCTCGACTCACCGGTACCACCTCCCTGACACGCCAAAATCACCTGCTGGGTATGCCAGAACCACTTGGCGGACACTCCGGAATCATCTGCCGGACATGCCGGAACCAGCTCTCAGACACACCAGAACCAAGTGCCGGAGACGCCGGAAGCACCTGCCGAGCATGCCGGAGCCACCTGCTCGACTCGCCAGAAACACCTGCCGGACACGCCAAAATCACCTGCCGGGTACGCCAGAACCACCTGGCGGACACTACGGAATCACCTGCCGCGCATGCCGGAACCACCTCTCAGACGTGCCGGAAGCACGTGGCAGACACGCCGGAAACACCTACCGGACAGACCGGAACCACCTGCCAAGAACGCCGGAGCCACCTGTTCGACTCGCTGGAACCACCTGCCGGACAGGCCAATATCAACTGCTGGCTATGCCAGAACCACCTGCGGGACAGTCCGGGATCACCTGCCAGCCATGGCGGAACCACCTCTCAGACGTACCAGAACCACCTGCCGGAGAAGCTGGAAACACGTCCTGGACAGACTGGAACCACGTGACGGCCATGCCTGAACCACCTGCCGAGCACGGCGGAACCACCTGCCGGACACGCCAAAATCACCTGCGGGCTACGCCAGAACCACTTGGACGACTCTCCGAAATGACCTGCCGGGCATGTTGGAACCACCTCTCAGACGTGCCAGAAGCACGTGGCGGACAGTCCGGAATCACCTGTTGGGCATACGCAACCACCTCTGACACGTACCAGAACCACGTGCCGTGCACGCCGGAACCACCTACCGGACAGACCGGAATCAACTTTTGGGCATGCCGGAACCACCAGTCAGATGTGCCAGAAACACGTGCCGGATACGCCGGAAGCACCTGCCGATCACGTCGCAACCACCTGCTCAACTCGCCTGAACCACCTGCCGGACACGCCAAAATCACCTGCCCGCTACACCAGCACCACTTCGGGGACAAGCCGGAATCACGTGAGGGGCATGCCGGCACAGCCTCTCAGACTGAACCTCGTGCCGGACACCACAGAACCACCTGCCGGACAGACCGGAACCACCTGCCGGACACGCCGGAACCACCGGCTCGACCCGCCGGAACGACCGCTGGACATGCAAAATCACCTGCCAGCTACGCCGGAAACACTTGGCGAACACTCCGGAATCACCTGCCGGGCATGCCGGAACCACCTCTCAGATATGCCAGAACCACGTGCCAATGACCCTGGAAGCACCTGCCGAGCACGCCGGAACCACCTGCTCGACTCGCCAGAACCACCTGCCGGACACGCAAAAATCACCTGCCGGCTATGCCACAACCAGTTGGGGAACACTTCGGAATCATCTGCCGGGCTTGCTGGAACCACCTGCCGGTCATGCCAAAATCACCTGCCAACTACGCCAGTACCACTTGGCGGACACTGTGGAAACACCTGTCGGGCCGGCCGGAACCACATCTCAGACGTGCCAGAACCATGTGCATGAGATGCTGGAACCACACCCCGAACAGACGGAAAACACCTGCCAGACCCGTCTGAACAACCTGCCGAGCACGCCGGAGCCACCTGCTCGACTCGCCGGAACCACCTACCTGACATGCCCAAATCACCAGCCGGGTATGCCAGAACCACTTGCCGGACACTCCGGAATCATCTGCCGGACATGCCGGAACCAGCTCTCAGACACACCAGAACCACGTGCCGGAGACGCCGGAAGCACCTGCCGAGCATGCCGGAGCCACCTGCTCGACTCGCCAGAAACACCTGCCGGACACGCCAAAATCACCTGCCGGGTACGCCAGAACCACATGGCGGACACTCCGAAATCACCTGTCGCGCATGCCGGAACCACCTCTCAGACGTGCCGGAAGCACGTGCCGGACACGCCGGAATCACCTACTGGACAGACCGGAACCACCTGCCGAGCACGCCGGAGCCACCTGTTCGACTCGCTGGAACCACCTGCCGGACAGGCCAATATCAACTGCTGGCTATGCCAGAACCACCTGGGGGACGGTCCGGAATCACCTGCCAGCCATGGCGGAACCACCTCTCAGACGTACCAGAACCACCTGCCGGAGAAGCTGGAAACACGTCCTGGACAGTCTGGAACCACCTGCCGGCCAAGCCTGAACCACCTGCCAAGCACAACGGAACAACCTGCCAGACACGCCAAAATCACCTGCGTGTTATGCCAGAACCACTTGGAGGACTCTCTGGGATGACCTGCCGGGCATGCCGGAACCACCTCTCAGACGTGCCAGAACCATGTGGCGGACAGTCCAGAATCACCTGTTGGGCATGCGCAACCACCTCTGAGACGTACCAGAACCACATGCCGTGCAGGCTGGAACCACCTACCGGACAGACCGGAATCACCTTTCGGGCATGCCGGAACCACCTGTCAGATGTGCCAGAAACACGTGCCGGAGACGCCGGAAGCACCTGCCAAGCACGTTGGAACCACCTGCTCAACTCGCCTGAACCACCTGCCGGACATGCCAAAATCACCTGCCGACTATGCCAGAACCACTTGGCGAACACTCCGGAATCACTTGCCGGGCATGCAGGAACCACCTCTCAGACATGCCAGAACCCCGTGCCAATGACCCCGGAAGCACCAGCCGAGCACGCCGGAACCACCTGCTCGACTCGCCAGAACCACCTGCCGATCACGCAAAAATCACCTGCCGGCTACGCCACAACCAGTTGGTGAACACTTTGTGCTTGAG
>NW_027227782.1:0-30461 GCF_037783145.1 Equus przewalskii | reverse complement strand
TTAAATATATATATATATATACACACACATAGAGAGAGAGAGGGAAGCTGCCCTAGCTACTGCAGAAGGTGGAAGCAGGATTGCAGAGGCAAGGAACTGTTTTTAGGAAGTGTGGCAAGAGAGATGGGACTCGCCCATTTTTGTCCTCCACTTGATGTTTGTGAAGGCAGTATTACTTATTAACCTGGGAGACTTGAATTGTTCCAGCAGTGAAAGTGAATGATTTTATAGACTCATAAATCTATGGACCTACTGCTGGCAATGTAACTCCATTATTGTCAGTTTACTGCCCTGTGCAAACGGGGACGTCTCCACCTCCTAGGCTGGAAGGCAGAGGGGCTGGAGAGAGGCAGGTTCTCATTCTCACCTGAGCTAGCCCTGATTAACATGATCACAGTGTCCTGAGAGAAGGTGGCTCACTTTCAGTCTCTGGAACGTGTTACCTTGAAACAGACAGACCAAGGTTCCCAGCAGGTGCCTGATACCAGCATGAGGCCCGTAGACTGTAAGAGCTGGAAGGACCTCAGGCTCCCTCTCATCCAAGGTCTTTATGTTGCAGATGAGGAAGCTGGGAGCCAGGGAAGTGACACAACTCGATAATCAGAGTTGAGTAGTGAGGTCGTATATTTGGTTCCAAAAACGGAATTGTATAAGCACAGGATTGGGAATTTCTATTCAGCAGCAGTTTATATTTAAAAGTGTTGGGGGGTTACTTGATAAAAGTTTTATGTGAATCAGCACTAAGATATGGTTTTTATAACAAATGGACATGCTATGTTTAAAGACATTCACTATATCTATAAAATCAAATTAATGTGTTCATAGTAAGAATTCAAAAAATATTAAAAAGTATAAAGACAAAGTCAGAAATAACTCATAAAATCCAACACCTCTAACACCTAAAGCCAATAACTTTAAATATTTTTTGTGTACACACATATCAGAAATATTATATAAAGCAGTCATATTGCATTTATAGTTTTGTATCACATTTCTTAAAATTAAACATTTTAATCTGAGATAACTGTAGAATTCACACGCAGTTGTAAGAAATAATACAGAGAGACTCCATGTACCTTTTACCAAATTTCCCCCAATGGTAACATCTTACAAAACTATAGTTCAATATCACAACCAGGAAACTGACATTTACAATCCACTGATATTATTTATATTTCCCTGTTTTACTCATACATGTGTGTGTCTGTGTGCTTAATTCATTAAAATTCTATCACATGTGTGGGCTCATGCACCCACAACCCCAGTCAAGATGCAGAGCAGTGCCGTCACCACAAGCCCTTATATAATCATACCATTTTCCTCTCATGTGCCCACACCTATTGCTGACCCCTGGCAACCACTAATCTGTTCTCCAAAATCTCTGAATTTTGTCTCTTCAAAAATGTTTTATAAATCAAATCATACATTTTGGTATGTATGTAACCTTATGGGACTGGCTTTTTTCACTCAGCATAATTTCCTTGAGGTCCATCCAGGTTGCATGTGCCTCACTAATTCATTTCTCTTCATTGCTGCATAGTATTCCATGGTGTGGATGCACCACAGTTTGTTTAACCAGAAGAGACGAGGTAGACTGGCCATGCCCCGAGTCCCAGTATTGCCTGTTTATTTTAGCCTCTACTAAAAAGAGTTGAAGAACATTTGAGCGGTTTCCAGTTTTTGACTATTACGAATAAAACCGCTATGAACATTCGTGTACACGTTTTTGTGTGAAGATAACTTTATATTTCTCTTGGGATAAATGCTCAAGAGTACAATTGCTGAGTCACATAGTAACTGTGTGTTTAATTTATAAGAAACTGCCAGAATTTTTTTCTGGAGTGTGAAACATACATTTTTAACATAAGGTGTGACTACTTTGCTAAACAATTAGTCTTTGAAAAAAAACATGATTTTTAAAGACTACATAATATTGCATAGGATGGATGTAGCATAATTTATTTAAGCTTTTCCCAAATGCTGAAGATTTTGGTTGTTTCACATTTCTTTCCACACAGAAATCATTAATAGTGCCCTGCATGTGGAGTTGGCACGAAGCACAGGCCAGCTGGAACTGGTTCTTGCAGTGCCCAGGGGTGAGCAGGTTCTGAAAGACTGATTCATGCCAAGTGCACTGCACAGGGGCCTCGGGAGACATCAGGCTGTCACTGTTTTCATCATTTGATGAGAAATATAACTGTCAGACAGAGAGTGTTTATGGTAGCACTGGCATAAACGACACCCCTGCCACCTATGTTGGAAGGCTGTCACAGTCAGAAATTCCCTTTTAGTTTACCAGGAGAAAGACACCAGAATGTCACAACTCTTCGTGTTGTCAAGTGCCAGGAGAATCAGATGGTCCATTGGTGCACTTGGCACCAGGAAAAGGGTGGGATGCCGCCAATGGCTCAATTTTGAGTGGTCTAGACCATCCTTCTCATTTTGGGAATGGCCTTGTCGTAGGACAGAACACAAGACCTCTGCTGGCCAAGGTGCACAGAGAGCTTTGACGGGCTCTGCCCAAAGTCACGCTCTTGATTTCTGTGTTTAAAATCTTTTCTGACTGACGCCATATTTGTTTTGTGAGTTGATGCCCTCAATCAAGTCCTGTGTTGTTAGTGCCGTGGAGTGGATTCCATCTCCGAGCAACCCCATGTACAGCAGAGTGGAGCCCTACCTGGTCTTTTTGCACCATCCTCTCCCCTTCTGGCCTATATCAGACAAGGCTCTGCTGCTATTCACGGGGTTTTCATGGACAATTTTTGAGGAGTGGGTGGCCAGGTCCTTCTTCCTAGTCTACCTTAGTCTGGAAGCTCTGCTGAGACCTGTCCACCATGGGTGACCCTGCTGGTATCTGAAATACCTGTGGCATAGCTTTCAGCATCACAAGGTGACAACCAAGAGATGAGTGATGTGGTTCCCTGACAGGAACATGAACCCAGGTTGGGTGGTGAGAGCGCCAAATTTTAACCACTAGATCACCAGGGCTGGTTCAATCCTGTGAGCCAGTAGCTTTTCTCTCTTTTTCCACTAACTGCATCTTTGCTTTCTGAGTAGATTCTGCAGTTTCACACTCAATGGGAAATGCAGGTTCCTCATCCTCAACTTCTTAGGGGATACCTCACTATAGCCTCCAAGTACTTACAACTTTCACTATCGTAAGTAACTTTCATTATTACAAATAACTTGCACTTTGATAAACAACCCATTCTACATGAAGCTTGCCATTTTTTTAAGGGAAATTTTAGAAGTGAAATTATCAGGTTCAAGAGTATGAATATTTTGGGGGGTTTGATCATTTATAGATTTATCCCTAGAAAAGTAGCTAATTCTGGAGCTTTATGAGAATGCCCACTTCACTTTATTTTTATCAACACTAGGCAGTAGTTTTTTAAAAAAATGCAAATTTGTAGGTGAAAATGGTATGTATTTTAATCTCTGTGTCATTATTTTTGGTGAGCTCCACACTAACGTGTAAACAAGCTGCCTCCTAAGCCAAGGCTGAGGGTCATCAATAGGGAAACTGGGAATTGCTAGTGAGTCATGGGGGACCACTTCCGGGTCGCAGAAGTGCTCATACATTTTTACGGCACTGGCCACAGTAAGAAAAGATGTCTCTGCTGAAGGCAGTGGCAATGGATGCTCTGGACTGAGCAGGTATCTGGAGTTCCAGGCAGCACAGTCGTGTGGACTTTATTCACTCACACATTAATTCACCAAACAGCTATTGAGCACCTACGCTGAAGGGACTATACCAGGCATGGGGGAAACTAGGACCAGCAAGACATACTCTCTGCTCTCGGAGTTTATAGTCAAGGAGGTAAGACAGACAGTTACAAAGCAATGTGGTAAGCTCATATAGGGTGCCATGCTGTGGGAACAGAATGAGAAACACCCAGTGCTACTGTAGAAGTAAGCTCCAGGGATGACGAGGCTGAGTCTTAAAGGATAGTAAGAGTTCAAGTGAACAGCCATGGGCAGAGTCAGGCAAAGGACTGGGTAAAAAGAAATCTTGGAAATTGTAGGGCACACCAAGGGCAGCCCAGAGCATCAAGATTAGAAGTAAAGGCAGGTGGCGAAATTCTAAGGAAACCCCAGGACCTGGGATGGCTGCGGGCGCTCTTGCACCTCTGCCCTGTTATCGCTGGCTGCCCAGGGTTAGAGAGAGTGACCCCTGCCCCATGCAGAATGCTCCAGCCATTAAAGACCCTGCATGGTGTTCTGAGCTCTAATGCTCCTCAGGAGGAGGGGTAATTCATCCTCATTCACCCAAGTGGCCTGTCTCACGAGTTGACTGACTCAGAGATGCTGCCGTGAAGCTCTCAGCAGAGCACTGGTGGACTTGAATCAGAAACGTGAATTTGAGACCTTAACTAAGTCATTCAGTCTCCCTAAACTTCAGTTTCCTGTTTCAAAGACAAAGAAAAAAGGACTTTACAGGGCTGCATGAGGTTCAAATGAAATAAGGTATGTACAAGTGTTCTGCAGCTATAAAACATTATCAGTATTGCTATTAAGCTTAAAATACTCACTTATACATGGAACCCTGTTGATGGGCAGCTGACCCCATCTACCCTCTCTTACCATGAAATAAGTGATTCTCAAACATATGTGTCCCTAAGAATCACCTGGAGCTTGCTCCAAATGCACATCCCCAGGCACCATCCCAAGCAATTCTGACTGAGTAGGTCTGGGTTGGTCGCAGGAATTTGTAATTTAACAAAACCCTGAGGTAATTCTGATGCAGTTGTGACACAATTACACTTTGGAGAAACAGGAGCTGAATTCTACAGTCTAATGTAGCAATGTACAATGTACAATGTAGCTCCCTCTGAGGAGCAAGACTGAAGCCCTCATTCACCATTTCGAACTAAGAGCCTCTGTAAATGCTTCTCAACTGAACCGGTACAGTTAGGTTTGAGATGTCTGTGGAATATCCAGATGGAAATATTGCCAGGGATTGGGGCGGGAGCTCAGGAGGAAGGTCTGGGCTGCAGGGAAGATTTGGGAGTCCTGAGTGTACAGGTAATAGTTGAAGCCTCCAGGGGGGTGAGGTAGGATGGCGGCCATGCTCCAGGTCCCAGTCTTATTTACTGTCTACACGTCCCTGTTTGTTTTAGCTCCTACCCAGAAGAATGTGTCTGGATGCCCCACAGTCTCCTCTTCCTGAGTTCTGTCAGACCATGAATGGTATTATCATCCATCCAGAAGCCCAAGCCAGAAACCTGCCAATCACTGACTACTCCTCTCCTTACTCACCTTAGCTAATCAATCACCAAGTCCAGTTGATTCCACTCCTCGATAATCCTCAGATCTTCCCCCAGTCTAGTCTCATCTCTTGCTTGGAATGTCACAGCCTCCTAACTGACGTCCATCCCCCTTCCAGCCCTGCTCCCATCCACTCCAGACTCTACTCTGCAGCCAGAGTGTATGTGCTTCAGTTGTCTCGCTTCTCCGACCAGCCGGAGCTGGTCCTGAGGGCAGAGACAGTGGTCTTGCTTATGAATATGTCCCTGACACCTAGCACAGTGCCTGGCTTCTAGTAGCTGCTCATGAAGTGTACACTGCCCCTCCACCGTCCCCGTGCTCCTTGTCCTCCCTTCTCTTCCAAGTCTAATGCTCAAAGGCAAAGAGAGATGACTAGATTGGAAGAAAAGGTAACTTGTGGTTCACCTCATGGGCACCCACATAATTCTCTTTGCATAATGGAACAGCTGTGGCCCTGATAGTACCTTCTTAAGTGACCCCAGGCTACCTGCTACTTTCATAGCAGATGCCAGAGCATAAGCAGTAAAGGCTTAATCAGATCAACTAACTGCAGCTAATGAAGGAGCTGGAGAATCCAGTGCCTTCTCCATGACATAAGACAACTCAGTGAAATATCTCCAAAAATCTTTAAAGAGGAGTAAAATGGTATGAAGAGAAGATGGGGGAAGAGGAATGCTTAGGATGGGAAACCGGTCAGAAGCCCACACACAGGAGTAATTCAAGAGTGTATATTCCTTCCAATAGGGCTGCCCTGCTGGGACCCTCACTGAAATTGCCCTCACTCATGCATTCAGTAAGTATTTATTGAGCATCTACTGTAAGCCAGATACTGTTTTAGGCTCTGGGGATATAGAAGCAAACAATTCAGACAAAAATCTCTGCTTTCATGCAGCTTATATTTTAGTGTGGGAAGGGAGACAATAAATTAAATAAGTAAAACATCTAGTTTGTCAGATGGTGATAAGCACTATGGAGAAACAGCTATCAGGGCCAGGGGTTAAGAACACTGGAGGTGAGAGCACTATTTTGTACAGGATGGTCAGAGAGGGCCTTTCTGAGAAGGTGACATTTGCACAAATCCATGAAGCCTCCTTCCCATGTTTGCTCAAATGAGCTCTCCACGTGGGAATCTAGGAGAAGACATTCCAAGCAGAGGAAAGAGCTTGTGCTAAGGCCCAGAGGAACTGCCTTTCATTGATCCGAAAACCAATCTTAGCTGGTTTTATAGGCTCTGGTCTGGGAAGGGCCAGGGCAGGAGGAGGCTGGGGAGGTGGGAGCTGTGGCTGCACACTTCAGAAGCCCTCAGGGAAATCTAATTCACAGCTTTCCCCATAGAGGAAGGTTTTGGCGGTTGCTACTAGTCCAGATTTCCCAAGTTCACTTTCGAAGATCTGAGATCCCAGGCAATGTAGGATCTGGTCTGGTCCTCCCCGCAGTCACTCTCCTTTCCTGCCCCACAGGGCAAGGCTGGTTGCCTGGGGATACTTACACCTGTGGAGACAGGTAAAGCAGGCGAAGAGATGGAACCAGTCTCTACCTTGTCTTGCTGTGGCTTGCTCTTTGTTATCTTTTCAGGTTCCTCTAGCAGAGATCAGAGGCCTCTGGGGCTAAGTTCCCATATAGTTGGCTTGGAGGGTCTGGGCAGAGCAGCAGAGATGACTCTCAGTTGTACTTTGACAAATACAGAGCCATTCCTCTAGAGGGAAAGAGAAAGGCACAAACCTTGCTTTTTAAAGGTGGGCTATTCACTGCTAAGCGTTTCACATACATTATCTCATTAAATTTTCAGGACTACTCTGCAAGGTAGGTGCTATTGTCACTATTTTACAGACAAGGAAAGTAAGGCTCACTGATACTGGCTATTTCCATGCTTACAAAAATATTTACCCTTTGTAAACATTTCAAACAAAAAATCGTAAAAGATAGGAAGTGAAAGTCCCTCGTAATCTCACCTCTTTGAGAAAACTACAAGCGGTTAGCGTATGATCTTCTTGAATTTTTAAAATGTACAACACACACACACACGTACTTTTCTTTTCCTTCTTTTCTTTTCTTCTTTACAAGAAACTGGGACCCTATTATACATACTGTTCTGAAACTTGCCTTTTCCTCTCAACAGTGTGTCTTGGTTATCTTGCCGCATAGTTAATCTTATTAACAAGAGCGGGGCTTTGGGGGGAGTTAGAGCTCTCTGACGACAGGCTTGGCTGTGGGACTTCCCACAAGTCACTCTGCCCCTTAGGACTCCAGTCTCCCCATTTGTAAAACGAGGGCAGGGCACAGAGGAGTCTGCGCTGTAATGCCAATGAGCAAGGCACCTCAGCCCCCAGCCCGCCTCGTGACTATCTCCAAGGTCCAGCCCTCCTTGACTCGGACAGCGGCCGCTGCTTTCAATAACTCGGACGACAACACCGCCGCCAGCGTAGCCAGGAAACTAACGCAAGCAGCGCGCCTTCCAGTCGCTCACCCAGAGAGTGCTGACGACGGACCGGTGGGGCGGGGCCGGGGCGGGGCCTCAGGCGCGCGGCGCGCGCGGCGTGTGTGCTGGTAGGCCGGCCGCGGCGTGACGTCCTCGGCGCCCGCGCCCCGCCCCGCCCCCCGAGGCCCAGGCCCCGCCCCCCGGTCCTGGCCCGCCGCGGCTCCTCCCCGCTCTGGCGCAGCGATGGCGGAGGCCATACAACGCACGGACGAGCTGGTCCGCGAGTACTTGCTCTTCCGCGGCTTCACGCACACCCTGCGACAGTTGGACGCCGAGATCAAGGCGGACAAGGAGAAGGGGTTCCGGGTGAGGGGCCGGCGGGCGCGGCGCGGGCAGAGGCGACCCCGAGGGATCCCGGAGCGGGCTGTCCCCCAGCGCTGCCCTCCGGGGCGGGAGCGGCGCTGTCACCGCGCCGGGGGGACCGTCGACTTTGGCGCGTCAGGGCCTCACTTGACAGATGAGGAACTGAGGCCCTGAGAGGTCACGTGACCTACCTGAAGTTGCCCAGCGAGTCAGGAGCATCGCCTAGGCTAGAGCCCAGCTGCCCTGACTCCTGGTCCAGGGCTCCGTTCTCCATCCCAGCCTCTCAGCAGCTGGTGGCCTGTCGTGGGCCAGGATGGCCAGGAGGTTTTAGGAGCTAAGGTTGAGTTTTGGCAACAGAAGTATTCCAAAGTTGGCTTCCGAAGGCATTGGGAGCAAAGGCTTCTGCAGCCCTCAGTGTTAGCAGGGTTCAAGTATCCGTGGTGTTTGTGTAAAATGGCTTTGTCACTGACTCCTTGGCAGTGTTCTTCGGCAGTTGAGGAAGCCTTTATTGAACATTTTAAAACGTTATACTTCCTCTGCTCAGACATGATTTTCTGCTGAGAAGCTCTTGGAATTTGTGTGTGTGTGATTTGTTTGCTAACTTCAGTTGGTGTTGGCAGGTGAATTGAGAGAGACAGTGAGCCATCAGCAAGAGCACTGGAGGGGAGTTAGGAGACCTGGGTTCTTGTCTTCCCGAAGCTAGTGTCTGCTTAGTGGCAAAAGCAAATCATTTCAGCTGTCCAGGCCTCAGCGTCCTGATCTTTAACATGGGCATGTTGGATTGGTATTGGTATCCAAAACCTCTTCCAGACTGTGTTCTGGTGTGATTGTTCCTCACAAGGAGGTGACTTCTTTGGCTGACACACTGAGCAGTGGTCTGGGCTTTGGTGGTGCCTTGATGACTTGAAGGAGTCATCTCACTGTGAGCCATGGAATCCTGGCCCGGCAGAGCTAGGAGGAGGACCATGGAGACTGTCTCACTCTCTGTATTTTCACTTGTTGAAGTCATAGGCAACTGAGACCAGAGAGATGAAGTGACTTTGCCAAGTTGGATGAGTAAGTCAGGCAGATCCAAGACCTGAACCCAGATCCCTTGCTTTCTGGCACCTGAAATTTCCACGATGTTAGAGAGTCAAACCACATATCTAACATCAGAAAATAACCTAAAAGCCATTACTGTTTTGAAAGTTTTATGGATTGCTAACTTTAAAAAAAAATAACATCTAGAAGCCACAGCAAAAGGAAAAAGCCATATTTACTCTGTGGAGTGAGGGGACAATTCTGTTCTGTCCTTCACCACCTTCTCCATCCTTCTTTCTCTCACCAGGTGGACAAGATTGTGGACCAGCTGCAGCAGTTAATGCAGGTGTATGACTTGGCTGCTCTTCGGGATTATTGGAGCTACCTGGAGCGTCAGCTCTTCAGCCATTTGGAGGATATATATAGACCCACCATCAACAAGCTGAAAACCAGCCTGTTCCGCTTTTATCTTGTCTACACAATCCAGGTGCCTGTTGGTACAGGGATCCCTTGTGGAGAGAGTTCTTTGATCCAGAAATAGATTTTCTTTTAACCCCTAGGGAAGACTCGGTATGTTACTCTGGGAAAAGGTGAAACAGTCACAGTGCAAGTTATTTTTGGCTGTTTTCCTGTGTTTTTCCTTCTCATCTGTAGATCATCTGACTTGTCCTCCTCTTTCCTGATTCCCCTCTTGTTTTAAGCACGTAAGCCTGGGTGGTGTTTTAAAGAACATAAGTAGCTGGGTTAAAGTTTGAGTAATAAAGGTTATAGCTGACCTGGGGGAATAAGTCACTTAGATTATTTGAAAATCAACTAAGAATTAATTTTTAGGATGGAATTTATCATCAGGGCTTCTGTTTAAACCAGCTTCTTTGAAATTACAAGGAACTTGAGAAAAGAGTGATGATTTCCTTTATTTTATAAGTTTGTAGATCATGTTTGGCCACTTACCTAGTAGGCTGGTATCCGAAGGCTCTGTGTTGTGCAGTGATGAAGAATCTTACCTCTGGACTTCTGTCTCTTCCCCCTCCTTGCTCCCTCCTCTGTCTTGGCAGACAAACAGAAATGACAAGGCTCAGGAGTTCTTTGCAAAGCAGGCCACAGAACTCCAGAACCAGGCCGAGTGGAAGGATTGGTTTGTCCTGCCCTTCCTGCCATCCCCAGACACCAACCCCACCTTTGCCACCTACTTCTCTCGACAGTGGGCTGACACCTTCATTGTGTCCCTGCACAACTTCCTGAGTGTCCTGTTTCAGTGCATGCATATCCTTTCAGCTGCCTGGGGCTCTGGGCCCAGTCTGAGGCATCTAGACAGTGTGATCAGTGGCCGCTGCTCTTAATGCAGTCATTTCTCTACAAAATGCCCAAGGATTTGTCGTGAGGGGCTGCACAGATTGTGGTTATTTTCATCAGTCTGCCAGGGAATCATAGGTCTCAGAGCTGACGCTGTGCACAGGGATGAGACTGTCATGGCAGTGGGGTGTTAGTGCTGGCTTCTGAGAGGAGCCCTCACCCAGAGCTGACACGGGTTGGTAGGCAGCTGCTTTTAGTGAAACTGCCAGCCTCCAGAGCACCCTCTCTGGGAGTGGCCTGTGCCCTGGGGGAGATCGCTTGCCTTTGTTGGGGTTAGGTAGCAGGTAAGAACACTTCTTGGGCTGGAACTACCACCATGTGACAGTGACCTCAGTGTTCCTCAACTTTCCAGAAAACAGAGCAGCTTTAAGAATATATGTGTGGATATTTGAGAGAGAGAGAACGTAAGTAATTTACAGCCTGCCGTATTTACCATTTTGTGCTGGAAAGCCTGCGATCCCGAGGCCAAGGCCAGGGGCATCCTCTGTTGCTCGTGCTCTAGGCTAGAAGTCTAGGGGAGGAGAAGGGAGTCTGGTTTGAATGGGGCTGCCTGGTGAGTCACTGATAAATTGGGCGTGTGGAGGCCCGCCGGCCCGCCGCCGGAGGCTGTTTGGCCTCTGGGAGGACCTTCTTCTGCGGGTGGTAAGAAGGGCATTCTCCTTTCGTGTTGTGGGTGAGTGTGGATTCCACCCACTCGTTCCAAGTTTGTCTTTTTTCTCTCCCTGCTGCTCTTCGTGCTGAGGGCTTTCAGTTGAAACTAGCAGGGGCCTCAGCCCAGAGGTGGTTATGGCATGACCATGTGGGCCCTCTAGGGAAATTGGAAATGTCACTCCAGATCTTATCAGTAGAAGACAGTGCCCTGCAAACCAGGCCACGCTCATTCCAGCCACAGTCTCTTCCCCAGCACTGAGGCCCTGCCTGCTGTGTGCCCCTCCTGACTGAAGCTGTCTGAGATGTTTGGGAGAGACGGACACCCTGACCCAGAATGTGGATGTTCATGGGGTGGCGTGTGGCCAGCCCTCCTGCCCAACTGATAGAGCAGCTGGCCGTCTGCCTGCAGAGCCACTGGCTGCCGAGCTCTCTTTTAGCCGAATGTGGCTAAAGCTTAGTAAACTGGCTGTGAAGCCCACTGTATCCTGGCTCTTTACTGCTGGTATTTGGCAAAAACCACTCAGGTTTGGATTTATGTCCTCTCTGTGGGCTGGCTGGGCAGATTGTCATGTTCCTGTGAGTCTGTCTAAATGAAATCAGGCCAGGCCCAGCATCGGGGGAGAGACTTTTCGTAAAGCCGTGAAGAGCCCACAGCACCGAGTCTGTTCTCTCTTCCCCGCGTCTCGTGTTCAAGGACGTGGCTGCTGTGTCAGGAGTTTGGGAAGGACTTTTAATCGTTTCACAGGCAGGCTTACTCTTTAACCTTGTGCACCAGTCCCCGTGATCCTGAACTTCGACGCGGAATGCCAGAGGACCAGCCAGGTTCAAGAAGAAAATGAAGTTCTGCGCCAGAAGGTTTGTTCTGAACAATCTTGCTGCTTGGGAAGTGCTTCTGCTTCTCGTGTGTGAGATAGGGTAGCGGCAGCGGAGGGCTGATCAGTACTGGAAAGCACTGATGTCAGAGGAGCGTGTCTCACCAGGGAGTCAGTGTTGGGGATTCGGGGGCTGTAAGAGTCTCTGAAAACCAGAAGCGAGGTTCATATTTTAAGTCCTGTGTGTAGCATGAACAGCATAGAAACAGTAATGAACTTCGAAGAGGAAAAGACTGTATGTGCTCATGCCTTACGACTAACCTGTTTTCGTGTCTATTTTGTAACCCGAGTCCTTTTCCACGTCTGTATTGTTTACAACCCAGATATAGCTGTTCTGCTCAGCTCTGTGTTTCTCTAGTCTGGTAAAATGGCAGAGCCAGGAGACCCACGTTTGCTTTTACATTTTGCCTGAGGATCATTTTTCTGTCCTTGAAATTAAGATATCTTCAGAAAAAGGAAGATTTTCAAAAAAAGGAGAATTATAAGTTGTTTACGTTTTAGAGTTTAAGATTTTTGGGTTTTGGGTGTGTGTATGTAGTTTTCTTCAGGCAAAAGGTCAAAAATGCTGAGCTTCATTTAAAACATTTTTTCTGGGAGAGTTCCAAAGTTTGATTGTGTAGATTCCAAAGATTAAAGGGGGATTGGGCAGAGCTGTTTTTCTCAGCGAATTCAGGAAGAAGCAAGTCAGATGATAAAAGGGAAATAAGTCAAATGATAAAAAGGAAAAAAAGTGGCGGGCCAGCCACATGACTGAGTGGTTAAAGTTCTGCATGCTCTGCTTTGGTGGCCTGGGTTCACAGGTTCGGATCCTGGGACAGACCTACTCTGCTCATCAACCATGCTGTGGAGGCATCCCACATGTAAAAAATAGACGAAGATTGGCATAAATGTTAGCTCAGGGCTAATCTTCCTCAAGCAAAAAAAGAAAAAAAGAGGAAGATTGGCAGTGGATGTTAGCTTAGGGCAAGTCTTCCTCACCAAAAAAAAAAATGGGTTTTGTGTATCGAATGGTTTTTAGGTTTCTCACCTCCCTAGAGTCAGGTAACAGTGGCCACTTGCCCATTTTTCCAGTCCACGGTGAGCAGAGAGGGACACAGGCACTGAGGCCAAGGGCCAGTGGCCTTTTGAGCCAGTGAGGAGGGTGGGTTTTGGATGTTGATGTGCCTGATCTTCACCTGGGGAGGGAAGATTAGGCAAGGTCACCTTCTAACTAGCCACCACCCCCACGTAGCTTTTTGCACTGCAAGCGGAAATCCACCGACTGAAGAAAGAGGAGCAACAGCCAGAAGAGGAAGAGGCCCCAGTTCAACACAAATTGCCTCCTTATGTCTCCAACATGGACCGCCTGGGAGACTCGGAACTGTGAGTGTGCACTGCACCTTGCCACTCGGGGGGCCATGTCCCCTCCACTCCCCTGTCCCCTGTGTTCTCCCCTGGGGAGCACCTCGCCAAGACCCTCCTCCTGGCACTCACTGTTCTTGTCTGAGCTTTCTGAGGAAGGTTCCCAAGGAGTCATTCCCCACTCCCAGCCTCTGAGCCTGCCCAGGGAGGGGGAGCTGCACAGCTCTGCCAGGGGCCTGTGCATCCAGATGTGCACAGCCTGGATAAATAACCCCTGTCGTAAAGCCTTGGGAAGTTTCGGTGCATTGAAAGGAGCACCTCATGGATGAAAAGATGACAACCCCAGGTTGGATGCGTTCCGCGGTAGAAGCGTGCTCCTATCAGGCTTTGAAGAGGTAGGCGGATTGGGAGAGAGGTATTTGAGTGACTGTAAGAAAGAGCCGGTTAAAGATCCAGGTGATGATAATCAAAGTAACAGTTGAAGAAACAGAGGCATAGACAGGTCACAGTTAGTGATTGTGGGTCAGGGTGCAAACCCAGGCAGGCAGACTCCAGGCCTACCTATGGCCAAGTGCTGCTCCAGGTGAAACTGCGCTGGTTTCTGAGCTAGTGCCGCCCGGTGGAAATAAAATGCAAGCCAAAATGTAATTTAAACATTGTTAGTAGTTATGTTAAAAAAATTAAAGAAACAGGTGAAGCTAATTTTAGTGATATATTTTATTTAGCCCGATATAACCAAAATATTATTTCAACATGGAAGGAATATAAACAAAATATTAATTTTTATACTTTTTTTCATTCTAAGTCTTGAATTCCAGTGTATTTTACACCTCCAGCACATCTGGATTTGTACTAACCACATTTCAGCAGTACATGTGGTCAGTGGCTATTGGACAGTGCAGCCCTGAGCTTTCCCACAGCCCTCAAAGAAGAGCCACAGGCTTCACCATTGTGCCAGATAGGCTGCCAGCTCCCTTCTGTACAAGAAACGGTACCAAGGATAATGCCGCCTTACAGCCTGGGCGTGTGGACCCAGCTAAGGCCCTGGTCACTGGCACTGTCCACAGCCCAGTCCCTAGCTAAGCTTCCCGCGGCCCCCCCAGCCCTGTGACCTGCTGGTGTGTCTGCTTGACCAGAGCCATGATGTGCAGCCAGAGGAGCGCTGCCCTGTCCCAGTCGCCTCGTGTGGGCTTCCTGTCTTCACTGCTGCCTCAGAGTAAGAAGAGCCCCTCAAGGTTGTTACCTGCCCAGGGCCCCCCTCAGGCTCAGAGCTTGGCCAAGAAAGAGTCCTCCAGCAGTCAGGTAAGTGCAAGCCCTGCCTTTCTCACTCTTGCCAGAGGCCTCTGACATCTGATTGCACTTCCAGACCTACTGGTCAAGTGCAGACTTGTCTGCCCACCCCTTAGGCCGGGTTTCTTTGGTATGCTGATGAGATCCTAAATTCATGACTCCTTCCCTTTCTTCCTCCTTTCCTGCTTTCCCTTCACAGACAAGTGATGATTCGGCAGGATAAGAATATAGTGCAGGAACTGAGAGAATAAGGAGGGAAATCCACTTAATGCATTCTCTACCCACCCCCACATCCTCACCTCCGGCTAGAATGGCAGGTGTTGCCGCCAGCTAATGAGGTGGTAGGCAGATGCACGTGTGCTGACCAAGGGTAGTGCCAGATCTCGGACCCAGGTCTAACCCAAAGGGACTTCCCTCCTCACCCAGCCCGCTGCCACTCTGACCATCGCCTATGCTCCTGTGCCGGCTCTCGAAGGCCTGCGACACTCTGCGGGTGACGGCTGGATGGCAGTGAGAGGAAGTGTGCTGTGGAGGTCCCTTCCCTTTTCTCATGAATTTTCTCTGAACTCATGAGGGCTTATGACTGTGATTTGGTGACTCAAGCGTGAATTCAAGCAATTCTGGAATTTTGAATTTCTGGTGATATTAAGTAGTTTGTAGATAAAGAGTAAATTAGAGTTACTTCTGAATCAATGTATTTCTTTTACAAGTTGGTATTTACTGATTCTGCAAAGGACTTTCACTTTTGTAGAAGCTTGCAAGAGATTCTTGCAAGAGAATTTCTTTTATGTCAGCCTACATCCAAAACAGCTGAGGGTCCCACGGACTAGTTTTCCTATGAAATTCCTATGGTCAGAATTCATTGCTTTCAGAAATGCCTGCCAGAGGGAAAGTTTAATGATCCAGAGTTACTCTTTATTGCTTGGGTAGGGACCCTTTCTCTCTTCATATATTTTTTTATTAGTTACAGATAAAGTAAGTCATCATAGTGTCTCCCTTCCTCTCCTGCCACCCTTGGCTTGAGAACAGTTGCAGGTGACACAGCAGTTTGGGGCAGCTTGCTGCCTCAGGGAGGTAGGGGTCCACCACAGGCTGCCATCGGGAAGGCGGGCCTTTTGCACAGCACTTGGGTTCAGTATTGTTGGTGAAGTGCAGGCGCTGAGCAGGACGCTGGAGAAGAAAGAGCCTGGGCTCTGGAGTCAGGCAACTGTGCTTTCAGCTCTGGCTCCGTATTTATCACCCTGGCTCAGATTGCTTAAATTCACCCCAATTTATTTGGGATGATAATAGTATTTACTCGCTGCAGGGAGAGTTACTTCAGCTGATAGAATAGCCCTTGGGATATGCAGTGCCTGGCAGATTATAAGGAGTCAATACATTTAGTAGTTGGTGTTGTATCTGTGAAGGTACTGGCTTACTTGGTACCCGAGTCAGTTCCAAGACCAAAAGTGCCAACTCTGCCCAATGACTACAACCTTAGCATCCGTGAGGTTTGTTTGAGGCAATCAAAAATCAACCACGGTTATTCCTACGACTGTTTTTCTGAAGTTCAAACCTTAAGATTAGAATTCCAGTCCTGTGGAATGTGGCCGAGTAAGTCTTACTGTTTGCTTTGCAGATGTCTCTCACCCTTTAATCTTTTATAAGTGTAATAGATGATGTCTGGAGTGTTTGGTCCCTTGAAATGTGCATAAAATTATGAAATTCAGTTTTATTAACTTGAAAGGAAACAGAGACAGCTTCTCTGGGGTTAAGCCTCGGGCCTTGCTCTTTGCGTGTTCAGGAATTAAGTGTCATATGATGAGGTTGAAATGGGACTGGGAATTTTTTGTGCAGTTCATGTTCAAGAGATGGGGGTAAGAGTGTGTAATTTGCAGCAAACCTTCCTTACCTTGCCTCTAAAATAAATTCAAACAAAGCTTGGGTCACTATGTGATATGTTAACGGAGCACACTTCTTTCCGTTTCCTGAATGGAGATCATAGATGTCTACCATCTGAAAAATCCGATGATTGAGTCACTTGCATTTCATTGATTTATTAATTGGACTTAGCATTGATGTTTCAATTCTAAAAATAACTAGTTTATTTGAGGTTCAAGAAAGTCACAGAATTTAGAGATGGAGTACCTTTTCTGGTCCACCCTCCTATTGAGTAGAGGAGCACACTCTGCTTGATTGCTTTCTGTGGTGCCAAACTCACTGCTTGTCAGTGTGGAGTGGTTTGCCTGTTAGAAGCTCTTTGTAGAAACCTCTCTATCTGTTACTCACTGATCTTAGCTTTGCCCTGGAGCTACATAGAATAAGGCTTCTTGTTAGGACATCCCTTCCTGTCTTTTCTGTGCTAAGCACTCTGGTCATTCCTCTATCTCCCTTCAACTGTTTACCCATGTGGTGTGATTTCTAGACCCCTCACCATCCTGGTCCCCCTCCTCTGAGAGGACATTCTAATTTTTTAATTTCCCTATTACAATTGATGCCACATTTGAGTGTACAGTATGAGATGCTCTCTTACAATACGAAGTGCAGTTAGTGGTCTCATCACTTCCTATGATTGTAATGATGGGTAGCTTTTAACTCAGTAGAAGATGACATTGGTTTTTTAATAAGCCACATTGCTTATTAGTGCATATTAAGCACATAGTCTTTTTCTCACTAATACCATGCCAGAGCTCCGTCTTTTTTTTTTTTTTTTTTACTATTAATGAATAAGCAAACAAAAACACAAAAGCTGTGTGACTAAATTAGCAATATGTGAAATGTTTAGGCTTTCCTATGTTAAATATTATTTACATATAGCATTGTAAATTTCAGTCACATCAGCATTTTGCCCACTTGTGATAGGTCAGCATAACTGTTGTCATGATTACTGAAATGTTCATAGCATTATGATGGCAAAATATGTGGTGATATACTCTCCATGCTTTCAATACGAATCTGGAGGCAAAATTTAAAACACAAATGGAAGTAACTGTAAAACCACACTTCCCAAGCTTTCCTGCCATCTCTATGATACTAGCCCTGTGGGCACCTCAACAGCAGGCGCACCCAGCCTGCAGTTTTACTCCTTCCCTCCAGCTGTGATTCCGTCCCTTCCACCCCAACTCAGTAAGCTATGGGACTACAAGTGGGAATTATGTTATTATAGAGATAACCTCTAATTGGCTGTAATGTAAAGAAAGCAAAGTGTCCACAAACTTCTGTATTTGTAACTCTTATTAGTATCAAATTACCTCACAGCTACTGAGACCTCAGCGGTAAGAACAGCTGCCCTTGAGGCCGTTTCCATGGATCTTAGCAGAATGGGGGAAAAGGGAGCCCTCTTCCGCATCTTTCATTTTGTAATTTCAGTGTTATGAGGACCTGCCTTCTGGGTGGCCTTATTTTGCTTCAGGTGAGACCAAATTACTGGGACTTGTTCTCTGCCCCATTTGGATGACTGCCTGGCAAGCCGTCTTCAGGCCACTGAAAATTAATTTATATCCTTGTCCAGAGTGAGAAGCAAGAAGGTCAAATGATACAGCATAGGTTCAGATATCTCTGCTGAGCGGTAGGAGACAGGTAGGTTACGATAGAATATGACAGAATGTAATCTGGACAGTTGGAATGTTATATGAATCCAGTAGTTAAGATTTTTATGAGGTTTACTCTTAAAGTAAAACACTCAATTTCCGGTTATGTCACAGTAAACGTTTGTTTAAGTTATGTACTTTTGTAACTAGACACAAGTTTCCCTTAACCTGCTTCTTAAAGTCTTGTGTGGACAGCTGCATTATTATTGTTTGGTGGTGTTCACCCTTCTTTAGTAAATAACTGAGATGCAGTTTGAGGAGAAGCTCTCTTTAAGCAGGCTCTGATGGGTCTGTAGCTCTCGTGGTGCAAACTACCCTGTCATAAAAGTAGTTCTTCTTAATTTATTGCAGTGCCCTTTGTTAATGCCTGTTTGAATTTTCATTTTGGAGTATAGTCCAGTCCCCAGCCTGGTGATGCACTGGACAACTTCCTTGCTCTCTTGCCTTAGGGGGAATCACACCCTTTGTACTTCTTATTGTTGTATTTCCCCAGCTTGCTGGGGAAGTGTAACAAGTGGCTTTTGTGTCAGCTAGAGGAATTTGAAGTCCATCCTAAACCTCCCTGGTCCATGAATATGGGCCAGTTGAATTGAGCACTCTTAACACCAAGTGTTGAAAAGAGAAAGACACCATTTATCAGGTGTAGTGGGTGAGTCAGGAAAGAAGAGAGTGCCACAAGGTGCCTGTCTCCCCTCTAGCATTCCCCAACTTTGGTCCCAGGCAGGATACCCCTGTGGTCTGTGTGTTTTCCCGGGGCATGAATGCAGTATTATATGGGTTCTTTTCCCTTTTCTTCTCAAATATCCAGTTTAAAGATATTGGTCAGGTTAATAAAACTGTCAAACCTGCATGATAGTTGTTTCAGGATTTCTGACACTTCCTCACTTGCCATGATCCTGCTAGTTTGGAAAACAGCTGTCAACCCAGGAAACTGATTTTCCTTCTCCTTAGCACTGTTTACGTAGCTAGCTGTGGAGTTCCCATAGCTGTCTTTTAGGTTAGGAAAAGGTGACCCTTACCACCAGTTCTCCTGTCCTTTCTATCAAAATGTTAGAGCTTTTTGAGACATGTTTTAGAATTCTTTATTTCTAATTTTATTTATTTGAGTCCTCTCTTTTTCTTGGTAAGTCTAGCTAAAGGTTTGTCTATTTTTTTATCTTTTTAAAAAAACAGCTTTTAATTTCATCATTTTTATTGTCTTTTTAGTCTCTATTTCATTAATTTCTAGTCTGATCTTTGTTGTTTCCTTCCTTCTGCTGACCTTGGGCCTTGTTTGTTGTTCTTTTTCCTTGAGAAGATTATTTATTTGAGATCTTTGTTTCTTCTTAATGTAGTTATTTATTGCTGTGAACTTCCCTCTTGGAACTGCTTTTGCTGCATCCCATAAGTTATGGTATGTTGTGTTTCCATTTTCATTTGTCTCAAGGTACTTTTTGGTTTCTTCTTTGACCCATTGGTTGTTGAGAAGCATGTTGTTTAATCTCCACATATTTGTGAATTTTTTAGTTTTCTTCTTGCAATTGATTTCTAGTTTTATTCCACTGTGATGCTTGATATGATTTCAGTCTTCTTAAATTTATTAAGACTGTTTTGTGGCCTAACATATGATATGTCCTGAAGAATGTTCCATGTACACTTGAGAAGAATGTGTATCCTGCTGCTTCTGGATGGACTGTGCTGTAAATGTTCATTAAGTCTCATCTGATCTGATGTGTAGTTTAAGTCCAATGTTTCCTTATTGATTTTCTGTCTGGATGATCTCTCCATTGTTGAAAGTGGGGTATTAAGTCCCTAATTCTTGTTGTATTGCTGCCTGTTTCTCTCTTCAGATCTGTTCATGTTTCCTTTATATATCTAGGTGCTCCTGTTTCAGGTGCATAAATATTTCCAGATGTTATATCCTCTGGTTGGATTGACCCCTTTATCATTATATAATGACCTTCTTTGTCTCTTATTACAGTCTTTGGCTTAAAGTCTGTTTTGTCTGACATACATTTAGCTACCTCTGTGGAATTCTTTAGTCTAATTTGCCCTCTGGATCAGTAGATATGGGGAGGACTCAATGGATTTATGTAACGAGGGCTGGCACCCTTTGGTGACATCCCAGGGAGTGAGCACGGCCCCTCTGGGGACCATGTGAGGGACGCCATGGTTACCTAAAGACCTCTCTGTTATCAGTTGTCTTGCCCACCTCTTGCTTCTGGGAAGGTAAGAGAAGTCTTCTTCAGTTTCTGAAACTCTGGAACCTGTTCAATGTTCCATGGCCCATGGGATACCTCTGAAGAATGGCCAGAAGCACAAAGAGAGGGCCTTGTCTTAGTTATGTTATTTAGCTTCAGGATTATGACATTTCTTCTTATCTTTTCTATTCAACATCACTTTCTTCCAAGTGCTCCCTTCATAGTATTGCTTTCTTCAGGTTTCTCAGAGCATGGGGTTTCCTGTCAGATCTGGGTGTGAATTCCTGCTCTAATAAGTTCTCCCAGTGTAGACCAAATAACAACCTCTCTAAGCTTCAGTTCCTCATGTTAAAATCATGTCTTCCTCTTTAACGGAATGTTTTTAATGTTCTTGGCATGGTACCTTGCAGATGGTAAACATTCAATGAGTAATATATTTTGGTGCTATTTCATTATGGTTGTTGTTGGTTTTCTTCTTAGGTTATTTCTTTTGGCTTGACCAAGAACCCTACTTCTCCCAAAATAAGCCAGAATTCAGAGAATCAAATACCCTCTCTAGAAGAAACATCTGTTACAAGCATAAGTAGATACCACTGGAGGTTGCCTTGGTCAGAAAAACAAAAATAACAAATATCCTGTAGGTCAGCCACAGTTAGGCTCCAGGTAAACTGATCGTCCTTTAAAATTTTCTTTCTTAACTGTTTACATGGCTCCAAGGTCCCAAGGAATCTATGTTAATCAGTTTGAGTTGTTTAGTGTTAACAAAAAAATAACAAGTAAAAGAACGAGAAAGCAACAAGCAGACTGTGGTGAGTTTATTCTCTTGACTAAGGTCTTGTGTAGAGACTGCTTGTGAGGAGGTTGGTCCCAAGCCTCAGTGGCTGTTTGCATCATATCCCTTTGCTAAGACTATAAAACGAAGGATGGGGGAGGCAATGTTGACCATCACAGTTTGTGGAATAAGGTTGGAAAAAGGCCAGCCAGAGAATCTGGAAAGGTGCTTAGGTGACAGCTCCTGTTAAGAAGCCTCTAGATTAAGAATCTTCTCTCCATGGGGGCAGAGTGGGGGTTATTGAATACATTTGCTATAACCTTGGTTGACCTTATCACTCTTGTTACGAAAAAGAGCCAGAAGATGCCAGTTTCTTTCCTGTCTAGTTTGTCTTGCTCCAAGTTCCTTGAATTTTCAATAATTTCTGTTAAGAATTTCTGGTTGCCTAGTGATCATTTCCAAATACCTCAATATTTGTTACATCAGCTGGCTTAGTCATACACTTGGCCCAAAACAAGAGAGGGTCTTGTGTTCCTTTTTCCCTCCAGATTGTATGTTGCATAAATATATATTTCTTTGTATTGCCCAAACATACAGTTGATAATGTTTCTAACACCAATCATAGGGCCTGACCTGCCTCATGCTCATCACTTAGTAAGTGCTGTTCTCCTGCCCCGTAACTAAAGGGAATTGTTCCGATCAGATGAAGGAGATAGATGTCTATCTACCTCCAGGTGACAGCTGTGGCAGGCTGAAGGGTGCTGGTGATCTGTCCTCTTGTGACAGGAACTAGAGAACAGGAGAGGAGGGGTCCAGACTGCTCGTATTTCGCTCTTGCCCTTGCCCACCAGTTGAGATGGTAACATTTTAACTCCCTGCTCAGCACAGCCAGGGGACCCTTACCCAGGAGCTGTGGGTGGAGACGCTACCCCCGGGCTCCTGCTCCCTCCTGGCCCGGTGTCATGGCCTGGGCACAAATGGCAAGAGACTTCCCAGCCTACTGTCTCTCCCTCTAGACCGCTAAGGGGAAGGAGCCGGCGTGTGGGCCCAAGGACAGGAAGAGCCTCTTCAGTGGGCTGGCCACCGGGGAGTCCAGCTGGTCGCAGCACCGGCAGCAGCGCCTGCAGGATCACGGCAAGGAGAGGAAGGAGCTGCTCTCTCTGACTCTGCAGGTATGGCTTGGCCTCTCACGCCTGCCGCACGGACAGCACATGGCTACTATGGAGGGCCGTGGGAAATGGAGGGGGCGTGCAGGGCCTGCTCTCACCTCTCTTGATTTCTGCTGCTGTGTAGAGTGTGGTTTTGCCTAAGTGGGTCTAATTGCCTGTGCTTTGGCTGTTTTCCTGATATTTTGCCTGGCTCCTCCGTGGTCCCTTTTCCCAATATAATATTTCCCTAATTGGGGCCATAAGATGCCAACTGAAAGTGTTCCCACAATGTGGGTTCTGTGATTGAATTGGTTTGGGACCCCTTGCATACAGCGTCCTCCCCAAAAGTTAACTGTGCATGTTAATAGCAGCATGCCGCACGCTCTCAGTCTTGGCAGAGAGACACTTGTTTCCCTTGGTTTAACCCAGAATCCCCAAGACTTGCTTGATCACAGGAGCCTGTCTTCCTGCACCGCCTGAGGCCCATCTGCTAAAGTGGCGGCCCTGAAGGCCATGTGCCCACACAATGTCGTACGGCGACCCAGGCCCTTGCCATGCTGCCCCTGAGCCTCCCCTTGCTGCTGAACATGGCTCAGGGTCTGCTCTTCCTGGTAGCATAAGCTGCCTCCATTGTATCAGATGCTCTGGATTGAAGACAACAAGCCCAAGGGATTTACTGCCTGTGTCTCTTGTCTGTGCCACCTTGTTGATCATTTGTCTCCTAATTGGGGCTACTTGCCTATTTTAAAGGCATTTCTGCCCCTGCCCAGCCCTGTAGTGGTTCTGGTTTGATGGTAATAGACCCTGACACTCCCATCTCAGATCCTTCTGTTCTGGCAGGAGCTGCAGGATTAAAGATGCACCTGAGCTCAGCCCCTCCCATAAGGCTCCTTTCTGAGCTCCGAGGTCTCTGTGCTCTGTTATTTTTTACCATAGAACTGCTCTTCCTGTGACCCAGAGGAGCATCAGGAGCCACAGGGTGGCAGAGGTTGGCTGATGCACCGGCCTGGGTTATGTCTGGGTGAGCAGGTAGTGATGTGGCAGCCACCACTTAGTGCACCAGGAGGCGGAGACCAGGGCAGCTGCGGACCCCGGGGTGGCAGGGTATGTGGGGTGCCCTCTGGCGTCTGGCCTTGCTCTGCTCCGCTGCTGTCCTTGGGTGGCCATGTTTATGCCTGGCCCGTGGCCTCAGCCTCTCAGTCACCCCCTCCCAGGAGGAGGTGCTGGTTGGCATGGTGGAGTACTCGTGAGGGCCGGGCTTACCTCTGATTGACCCGGCTTCACATCCACATCCTACCCCTTGCAGCTCGTGACCTTGGGCAAGTTACTGACCTTCTGCAGCTTTCCGTCTTAGTTTCCACGGCTGTACAATGGCGTTAATGATGGGATCTCAGATGGTTTTGGGGAGGATTAAGTGAGAGAATCACTCATACTCACACGGCATGGGACACACAGTAGGCACTCACTAAGTGGCTTCTGTTGTAATTGGCCTGTGTAGGCACTGTGTATCCTGAGCCCCATCAGCCCTGACAGGGAGGGGCGCCGGTGACCCCTCCTCCCTTAGCAGGGCCTATGTGAGGTGCAGGGTCTCTAGAAAGGGGCCGTCGGTGAAGCGGGCCCCTGCCTTTCCGGGGGTGAGTGGGCACTGTTCTAGCAGTTCAGAGCTCTCCTCTAGGCTCTGAGACCACAAGACCTCCCTCATTGTGCTGTGGCCTGGCGTTCTGGATATCCCATTGTGTGTCCCCGGAGGAGGTGAAGACCGAGCCCAGAGCAGACCCGTCACAGTGACTTGTCCCACTTTGTTTTGCACAGTGTGCAGAGAAGAAGCCTGAAGCCAGTGGCCCAGAGGGAGAACCCTGCCCAGAGCTCCACGTGGAGGCGGCAGAGACGCTGACACGGGCCTCCACAGCAGGCCCTGACGGCGGAGGGGTCCACCCCGAGCAGCCATTCACTGTGCTGGGCCAGGAGGAGTACGGAGAGCACCACTCCTCGATCATGCACTGCAGGTGGGTTCGGGTGGGGGCGAGGCCCACCAGGGAGTACACTGACCGGGGTGGGGGCTGGTCTTTTCGGGCTGTGCCTGTGAAGGTGTGGCAGGCAGGAGGATGGGGGAGAACAGAGGTACAGATGGTGGGATGGTCCCAGAAGGACCGTGGTCACCCCTGAACAGTCAGAGGAGGGCACGGCAGCTGTCATCGGGGGTCCTGCTCAGAGCTGCTGTTGGCCTGGTAAACCTCTCCATCCTTTCTAACCATGGGAGTCTGAGCTTTAGGAACAAGTTACCTCTTATTTAACTCAACTTTAGACTCACTCAACTTTAATTTGCTTTATGTGGGTACTTTCAGGTAAATATTTGATATGGTAAATATTTTACATGGTAAAAACCTGCCCTTTCATGAACAGACCCTCCTGGGGTGGACAGAGGGTCGGTGGGTTCCTTGCTTTGACAGCCCTGATGGGCTCCGGAGCTGTGAGGCTGGAGGCTCTCAGTCTCCAGAGCCTGCGAGTGCTGAGCACGGGGCCGGGGACATCTTGCCCACTGTCCTGTCCCCAGGGTTACCCACAGGGCTCGGCAGACAGTGGCTGCTTCATAGGTAGTTCTTGGACAAATGAGTGAGTGAATATTTCTGGAAATCGTCCATGCCCATCCTTGGTGTGTAGGCAATTGGCGATTATTTTTTAAAACAATTGGCAACAGAACAGCCATCACCTGGATGTTAGCTGAGGAGGTGGCCGACTGAGGCAAGGATGCTACCAGCTTCCCTCTTTCTTTGGCCTTAGAGTGGACTGCTCGGGCAGGAGGGTCGCCAGCTTAGACGTAGACAGGGTCATCAAGGTGTGGTCCTTCAATCCCATCATGCAGACCAAAGCGTCCTCCATCTCCAAGTCGCCGCTGCTCTCTCTAGAGTGGGCCACCAAGCGGGACAGGCTGGTGAGTAACGTCTTGCCTCGTGCTCGCTCTGCGATCTAAGTGACGAATTCCCCAGGGCTCTCCACCATCGCCTCTGGCACCACAGGCTGAGTTGAAGCAGCCAAGCTAGGCTGCCTCCCTTCTCTCTCTCATTGGGAGTTTGGGGACCACACATCCAAGACTGTCTCAGCAGGCTTCTGTCTGGGGGCGACAGGGAGGGTACTGGACTCACAGAATTGAAATTAGACTGCGGTGGGGCCTGGAGAAAGCTCTCCGGTCAGACGGCACAGGCCATCTTCCTACCTGTGGTGGTCTGGTCCCCTCTCTATCTGCCCTGGGAGGGACCCGCTACCTTCCTGTTCTCCCCCATTAGCTCCTGTCGTCTGTCCGCGTTTCTAACAACCCACCACAAACATTCTCAGCGGCTCCCACCTGCTGCTGAGACCTCTCGCTGTGCCAGCCCCAAGGGAAGCAGCTTCAGCTGTGGGTGGTGTCCTGTCTCGTTACAGGTCTAACGCAGTCGTGTTAGGAGAGTCTTCCTCCTTCTGGACTTTAATATTTGCGATAGGATCTGTAGTTAAGCAGGCAAAGTTGATTTATAGTTTTTTTCTTTCGTTGTGTTCATTTTGAGGGGATCATAACAGGCCCCACATGGGGAAAACCTTATTTTTTTGTAATTTCTGACAGCTGCAGGAATTATCTGCAGGAGCTTCCCCACACCAGTGTGATTTGCCCAGTGAATGCCGAGGTCATAACGTGGGTGACGCTCCTGGGAACACCCTCAGACCTGCCTCTGGTGCTTTCTTCTGGCGGTACTCGTTATTACCTTTGAAGCTTTTCACCATTAAATCACAAATTCCTGAAGGCAAGGAGAGCTGCTTCTGCTTTTTCTAGAGGCCTCCACAGACCCAAGCTGAAGCTGTCTCCAGAACACGCACACGGGGCAGTGACCCAGGCCCGGGGAGCACCAGGGCCGGGACCCAGGGAGGTGGTGGGGGAAGTCAGGAGCGAGAGGGAAGGTCTGGAACAGCTGGGATTTCAAACGGAAAGAAAAGGAGGGCAGATCAGAGGGTCTTCTTTAGTCAGCTAGAACATTCCCACTACTGCACATCTGAGCTGATGCCTCTCTGCCATCCAGATTTCTTTTGTGATTCTGCTTGTGTTCAAGATCAGCTCTCATGTCTTTATTAGATTTCAAGGAGGTCCTTTTTAGCCAGATTTCACTGATCTACCTGGAGAAGTGCCGGGGCCTCACCCCTGCAGCCTGCCCGGACTGGTCCCTCACAAGAGGGGGCCTGGCCCACAGTGGTCCTGCCTGACCAGCCTGACCCCGGGCTGTTCTTCACACCTCCCACGCTTTCTCATTCCAGCTCTTGCTGGGCAGTGGCATGGGGACAGTGCGCCTTTATGAGACGGAAGCCAAGAAGAGTCTCTGTGAAATCACTATCCACGATGATATGCCCAGGTGAGCTGTTGGCCGGCCCCCACTCACTGTGCCCTGTGGGCCTGGTCCTTTGCTGAGCCTCTTGCCCTGTCTCCTGTAGCAGGGCCCAGCCTCAGAGGCATAGCTCATCCTTCCTCTGTGGCGGGTGCAGTGCTGACCAGCCCCACGTGTGTTGCAGAATCCTGTCTCTCGCGTGCAGCCCCAGTGGGGCCTCTTTCGTCTGTTCGGCTGCGGCTCCGAGCCTCACTTCTCAGGGGGACTTCTTGGCCCCGGACATTGGCAGCAAGGGCACTAACCAGGTTCCTGGCAAGCTGTTGCTGTGGGACACGAAAACCATGAAGCAGCAGGTACGGGCCCTGCCCCTGGGGTCTCCCTGGGGCTGTCACCCTCCCAGACTCTACTTCTGAGTCTTTTCACTCTCTTTGCTTTGGTTTCCTCAGGTTTTGATTTGTCAGGAAATTTGAGAGTTGAAGTGTTGAAAAGGAGTCCTACCCTGTTTGGGCAGATTGCTAGCAACCTAAGTCATTCAGAATTGTGCCACAAACTGAGAAGTCACACACAGCCTATTAGAGGGCCCTTGTGGCTATTTAAAAAAAAATTTTATTTAATTTTTGTTTATCTGTAAAGACTTCATTTATTTTTGAGCAGTTTTAAGTTCACAGCAAAACTGAGAGGAAAGCACAGAGATTTCCCTGGTAGGCCCTGCGCCTTCATGTGCACAGCCTCCCCCACTGTGCACAACCCACCGGAGTGTGATACGTTTGTTACACTTGATGCATCTGCACTGACTTGTCATAGTGACCCAAAGTCCGCAGTTTACATTAGGGTTCACTCTTGCTTTGAACATTCTGTGGGTTTGGACAAATGTGTAATGACACGTATCCCCCATGATAATATCATACAGCGAATTTTCACTGCCCTAATAATCCTCTCTGCTTCACCTCTTCATCCCTCCTCCTGCCTACCCCTGGCAGCTGCGGATCTTTGTACTGTCTCCATAGTCTTGCTTCTTCCAGAATATCATCTAGTTGGAATCACACAGCCTTTTCAGATTGGCTTCTTTCACTTAATATCGTGCATTCAAGTGGTTGATTTTTTAGGAGACAACTGGAATCTCCTTCTGACTCCCTGTTAACTTAGAATTGCTTAAAAATTATAGCAGCAGCTAGAAGTAGTGAGGACACATGCGTATTCTTGAGAAGTGACAGCCGTGTGAAAGCTTGCTCATGGGGCCACGTGGCCCACCTTCCTCAGGAGCTGAGGACCTGTTCCCGCCCAGAACAGTAGATGCTTGCAGCTGTGACCCGAAGGCCTAGGGAGATTAAATGATGTTTAAAGTCACTTCTTTAAAAGGCAGTGATGTTTCTTATTAAAGTTAGTTTTGGTGCTCAGAAGTGGTGTGGCCTTAAGTTAAACAGATGGTTTCCTGATGTTGCTGGACACTTGAAGGGTCCCTGTCTTACAGGTGGCCTGTGTTCTGAGTGTTCGGTTTGCTCCTCACTGCATCTGCCGGTAGGTAGAAATGGTGTAAATTCCCATCCGGAAGTCTCACAGGTGTCTCTAGCCCATCAGGGCCACACCCGAATTCTTGACCCCCGCGCCCCACCACGCCTGTTCCTCCTCTCGTTTTCCTCATCTTGGCAAATGCATCCCACTGAGAAACTGTGCCTTTCTAGGCCCATCCTTCTCCCTCACCCTGCACAATCAATCCATGAGCAAACGTTGTCAGTTCCACCTCCAAGATGTGTTTCCAGTCTGACCACATCTATGCACTTCCAGGGACACACCCTAGACCTGCTCTCTAGCGCCCCTCAGCGGACAGCTGCAGGACCTCCTACTGTGGCCACCACACCCTATACTCCCCACCCCACCCCCCGCCAGGGGTAAGCAGACAGTGCAGCACGTCATTCTCCTTCCTGCTCTGCCAGGTTTCCCATCCGAATTCCCTCAGGCCCTGCATGGTCCACTCCTCCCCACGCTCCAGCCTCCTGGTACTTCCTGCCCTTCTCGTCCTGCACCGCAGGCCCTTCCTGCATGCTGTCCCCTCTCCAGAGGGTTCTTAGCCCACTCTGTCTGGCAGACATCTGTCCTGCCGCATCTCTTAGAAGCTTTCCTGTATACAACTCAGTTTAATTAGGTCCTTCTTAATCTTGCTGTTTTCCTCAAGGCACTTACTATGATTTGTAATTTATGTTCACTTGTTATTTTAAAATTACAAAGTAAATATGGAATACATACAGGAGAATATTGGAATCATAGATATATGGTATAATGAGAAGAAAAGCAGTAAAATAAGCACCTATATACCACGACAGTTTAAAAATGAAACATTACCAGTATTTTTTCTGTGCCCCTCCCCAATCTCTGTCTCCTACCTCCTATCAGAGAGAACTGTCTTGAATTTTGGCTTATTATTCCATTAAATTTTTTAATTAATTTATTTATTTGTTTTTTGCTAGCTCCAGTTCTCCCTGGATCCAGAGCCCATTGCTATCCACTGCACAGCCTTCAATCACAATGGGAACTTGCTGGTCACAGGGGCGGCTGACGGCGTCATCCGGCTGTTTGGTAAGCAAGTGTGCTCATGGCAATCCTGGTCCCCTCCTTAAATGGCCCAGGGAAGAGAGCTGGGTTTTTCCCGCTGGACTATAGGCTAGCAAACCCAATTCAAGATGCTCATAATAGAGATTAACTTTGGTCAGGGTCTGCTGTTTCCAGAACACCCTCTGTAATCACCTTGCACATGGTCAGTTTCAGTGGACGCAGGAGGGGTGGAGCTTAGCAGCCCATCTGTCTTGAGCTGTTCCATCTGAGTCCTCAGGCCTAAGTGAGATCCAAGAGGACAAGAGGACACACGAGAGTAATGCTGTCCTGTCCTCTTGGTGCGGCTAGTTGATTATAACATAAAAGCATTACAACAGTGTGCACTGGAATCATCTGGCGTGCTGTTTAAATATGTTCATGCTGCGCCTGTCGCAGGAGACCCAGAGTCGGAGGGTCTGGGATGGGACTAGTGACTGTGTCTTTAACAGATCCCCAGGGTGCCCTGGTAGGCAGTTACAGAGGCCTCCTAGGAAGGACTTGTGTGTCCTCCTAGACATACGGGCTCTGCCCAGGGATTGCTGAACCTTACTTATGACCTAGGGAAAGAAGCTGCTTGTGAGGCTCAGGGGCAGCCTGGCCTCTTCGGCAGGTGCCTCCTGTCATGGGCAGATGCCTCCCCAGGGCCCGGGCGGGAATCTTAGTGGCGTCTGTTGCCTCAGATATGCAGCAGCACGAGTGCGCGATGAGCTGGAGGGCCCACTGCGGGGAGGTCTACTCCGTGGAGTTCAGCTACGACGAGAACACCGTGTACAGCATCGGCGAGGACGGGAAGGTGGGTGAGCAGGGTCTGGATCAGGAACTTCCCTCCCTCTGGCTCAGGCATCTGAGATTCCAGAGCGCACCAGAATAGCATGATGGGCTGGGTTTAAATCCTGACCATAGCTTTTACTAGCTCTGACCTTGAGCCTCTCTCTACCCTGTTTTGTTGTCTGTAAAACAGGGATAATAAAAGTGACCAATCTGAGGGGATCTTTGTAAGATTTAAATGAGTTCAGTGTGCATTGGCCATTCTTATGAAAGAGGAGTACCCACGTCCTTCCTCCTTGTTGTAGCAAAGTGACTCATCCCACTGTAGATGGAGTGGTGGAGTCCGGATTTGGGGCCAAGTTTGCCCCCGTGAGCTTGGTTGTTGGGTGGTCACAGCATGGATGTGTCAAGTTTGCCAGGGATAGCTGCATAGGCCTGAGCAGAGTCAAGAATTGTAAAAAGGAAGCTGGGGGAAAAGGTAAAACTAAGTGCCCCCTTGTAGATTTTCT
>NW_027227781.1:0-27615 GCF_037783145.1 Equus przewalskii | reverse complement strand
CTGAAGCACCAGCCGAGCACGCCGGAACCACCTGCTCGACTCGCCAGAACCACCTGCCGATCACGCAAAAATCACCTGCCGGCTACGCCACAACCAGTTGGTGAACACTTTGGAATCACCTGCCAGGCTTGCTGGAACCACCTGCCAGTCATGCCAAAATCACCTGCCAACTACGCCAGAACCGCTTGGCGGACACTGCGGAAACACCTGTCGGGCCGGCTGGAACCACTTCTCAGACGTGCCAGAAACGTGTTCATGAGATGCTGGAACCACACCCCGAACAGACGGATACCACCTGCCAGAACCGCTTGAACCACCTGCTGAGCACGCCGGAAACACCTGCTCGACTCACCGGTACCACGTCCCTGACACGCCAAAATCACCTGCTGGGTATGCCAGAACCACGTGGCGGACACTCCGGAATCACTTGCCGGGCATGCCGGAACCACCTCTCAGACATGCCAGAACCCCGTGCCAATGACCCCGGAAGCACCAGCCGAGCACGCCGGAACCACCTGCTCAACTCGCCTGAACCACCTGCCGGACACGCCAAAATCACCTGCCCGCTACACCAGCACCACTTCGGGTACAAGCCGGAATCACGTGAGGGGCATGCCGGCACAGCCTCTCAGACTGAACCTCGTGCCAGACACCACAGAACCACCTGCCGGACAGACCGGAACCACCTGCCGGACACGCCGGAACCACCGGCTCGACCTGCCGGAACGACCGCTGGACATGCAAAATCACCTGCCAGCTACGCCGGAAACACTTGGCGAACACTCCGGAATCACCTGCCGGGCATGCCGGAACCACCTCTCAGATAAGCCAGAACCACGTGCCAATGACCCCGGAAGCACCTGCCGAGCACGCCGGAACCACCTGCTCGACTCGCCAGAACCACCTGCCGGACACGCAAAAATCACCTGCCCGCTACGCCACAACCAGTTGGGGAACACTTCGGAATCACCTGCCGGGCTTGCTGGAACCACCTGCCGGTCATGCCAAAATCACCTGCCAACTACGCCAGTACCACTTGGCGGACACTGTGGAAACACCTGTCGGGCCGGCCGGAACCACATCTCACACGTGCCAGAACCATGTGCATGAGATGCTGGAACCACACCCCGAACAGACGGAAAACATCTGCCAGACCCGTCTGAACAACCTGCCGAGCACGCCGGAGCCACCTGCTCGACTCGCCGGCACCACCTACCTGACATGCCCAAATCACCAGCCGGGTATGCCAGAACCACTTGGCGGACACTCCGGAATCATCTGCCGGACATGCCGGAACCAGCTCTCAGACACACCAGAACCACGTGCCGGAGACGCCGGAAGCACCTGCCGAGAATGCCGGAGCCACCTGCTCGACTCGCCAGAAACACCTGCCGGACACGCCAAAATCACCTGCCGGGTATGCCAGAAACACCTGGCGGACACTACGGAATCACCTGCCGCGCATGCCGGAACCACCTCTCAGACGTGCCGGAAGCACGTGCCAGACACGCCGGAAACACCTACCAGACAGACCGGAACCACCTGCCAAGAACGCCGGAGCCACCTCTTCGACTCGCTGGAACCACCTGCCGGACAGGCCAATATCAACTACTGGCTATTCCAGAACCACCTGGGGGACAGTCCGGGATCACCTGCCAGCCATGGCGGAACCACCTCTCAGACGTACCAGAACCACCTGCCGGAGAAGCTGGAAACACGTCCTAGACAGACTGGAACCACGTGACGGCCATGCCTGAACCACCTGCCGAGCACGGCGGAACCATCTGCCGGACACGCCAAAATCACCTGCGGGCTACGCCAGAACCACTTGGACGACTCTCCGAAATGTCCTGCCGGGCATGTTGGAACCACCTCTCAGACGTGCCAGAAGCACGTGGCGGACAGTCCGGAATCACCTGTTGGGCATACGCAACCACCTCTGAGACGTACCAGAACCACATGCCGTGCACGCCGGAACCACCTACCGGACAGACCGGAATCAACTTTTGGGCATGCCGGAACCACCAGTCAGATGTGCCAGAAACACGTGCCGGAGACGCCGGAAGCACCTGCCGAGCACGTCGCAACCACCTGCTCAACTCGCCTGAACCACCTGCCGGACACGCCAAAATCACCTGCCCGCTACACCAGCACCACTTCGGGTACAAGCCGGAATCACGTGAGGGGCATGCCGGCACAGCCTCTCAGACTGAACCTCGTGCCGGACACCACAGAACCACCTGCCGGACAGACCGGAACCACCTGCCGGACACGCCGGAACCACCGGCTCGACACACCGGAACGACCGCTGGACATTCAAAATCACCTGCCGGCTACGCCGGAAACACTTGGCGAACACTCCGGAATCACCTGCCGGGCATGCCGGAACCACCTCTCAGATAAGCCAGAACCACGTGCCAATGACTACGGAAGCACCTGCCGAGCAAGCCGGAACCACCTTCTCGACTCGCCAGAACCACCTGCCGGACACGCAAAAATCACCTGCCGGCTACGCCACAACCAGTTGGGGAGCACTTCGGAATCACCTGCCGGGCTTGCTGGAACCACCTGACGGTCATGCCAAAATCACCTGCCAACTACGCCAGTACCACTTGGCGGACACTGTGGAAACACCTGTCGGGCCGGCCGGAACCACATCTCACACGTGCCAGAACCATGTGCATCAGATGCTGGAACCACACCCCGAACAGACGGAAAACACCTGCCAGACCCGTCTGAACAACCTGCCGAGCACGCCGGAGCCACCTGCTCGACTCGCAGGAACCACCTACCTGACATGCCCAAATCACCAGCCGGGTATGCCAGAACCACTTGGCGGACACTCCGGAATCATCTGCCGGACATGCCGGAACCAGCTCTCAGACACACCAGAACCGCGTGCCGGAGACGCCGGAAGCACCTGCCGAGCATGCCGGAGCCACCTGCTCGACTCGCCAGAAACACCTGCCGGACACGCCAAAATCACCTGCCGGGTACGCCAGAACCACCTGGCGGACACTCCGAAATCACCTGTCGCGCATGCCGGAACCACCTCTCAGACGTGCCGGAAGCACGTGCCGGACACGCCGGAATCACCTAGCGGACAGACCGGAACCACCTGCCGAGCACGCCGGAGCCAGCTCTTCGACTGGCTGGAACCACCTGCCGGACAGGCCAATATTAACTGCTGGCTATGCCAGAACCACCTGGGGGACAGTCCGGGATCACCTGCCAGCCGTGGCGGAACCACCTCTCACACGTACCAGAACCACCTGCCGGAGAAGCTGGAAACACGTCCTGGACAGTCTGGAACCACCTGCCGGCCAAGCCTGAACCACCTGCCAAGCACAACGGAACAACCTGTCAGACACGCCAAAATCACCTGCGTGTTATGCCAGAACCACTTGGAGGACTCTCTGGGATGACCTGCCGGGCATGCCGGAACCACCTCTCAGACGTGCCAGAACCATGTGGCGGACAGTCCGGAATCACCTGTTGGGCATGCGCAACCACCTCTGAGACGTACCAGAACCACATGCCGTGCAGGCTGGAACCACCTACCGGACAGACCGGAATCACCTTTCGGGCATGCCGGAACCACCTGTCAGATGTGCCAGAAACACGTGCCGGAGACGCCGGAAGCACCTGCCAAGCACGTTGGAACCACCTGCTCAACTCGCCTGAACCACCTGCCGGACATACCAAAATCACCTGCCGACTATGCCAGAACCACTTGGCGAACACTCCGGAATCACTTGCCGGGCATGCAGGAACCACCTCTCAGACATGCCAGAACCCCGTGCCAATGACCCCGGAAGCACCAGCCGAGCACGCCGGAACCACCTGCTCAACTCGCCTGAACCACCTGCCGGACACGCCAAAATCACCTGCCCGCTACACCAGCACCACTTCGGGGACAAGCCGGAATCACGTGAGGGGCATGCCGGCACAGCCTCTCAGACTGAACGTCGTGCCGGACACCACAGAACCACCTGCCGGACAGACCGGAACCACCTGCCGGACACGCCGGAACCACCGGCTCGACCCGCCGGAACGACCGCTGGACATGCAAAATCACCTGCCGGCTACGCCGGAAACACTTGGCGAACACTCCGGAATCACCTGCCGGGCATGCCGGAACCACCTCTCAGATATGCCAGAACCACGTGCCAATGACCCCGGAAGCACCTGCCGAGCACGCCGGAACCACCTGCTCGACTCGCCAGAACCACCTGCCGGACACGCAAAAATCACCTGCCGGCTACGCCACAACCAGTTGGGGAACACTTCGGAATCACCTGCCGGGCTTGCTGGAACCACCTGCCGGTCATGCCAAAATCACCTGCCAACTACGCCAGTACCACTTGGCGGACACTGTGGAAACACCTGTCGGGCCGGCCGGAACCACATCTCAGACGTGCCAGAACCATGTGCATGAGATGCTGGAACCACACCCCGAACAGACGGAAAACACCTGCCAGACCCGTCTGAACAACCTGCCGAGCACGCCGGAGCCACCTGCTCGACTCGCCGGAACCACCTACCTGACATGCCCAAATCACCAGCCGGGTATGCCAGAACCACTTGGCGGACACTCCGGAATCATCTGCCGGACATGCCGGAACCAGCTCTCAGACACACCAGAACCGCGTGCTGGAGACGCCAGAAGCACCTGCCGAGCATGCCGGAGCCACCTGCTCGACTCGCCAGAAACACCTGCCGGACACGCCAAAATCACCTGCCGGGTACGGCAGAACCACCTGGCGGACACTCCGAAATCACCTGTCGTGCATGCCGGAACCACCTCTCAGACGTGCCGGAAGCACGTGCCGGACACGCCGGAATCACCTAGCGGACAGACCGGAACCACCTGCCGAGCACGCCGGAGCCACCTGTTCGACTGGCTGGAACCACCTGCCGGACAGGCCAATATTAACTGCTGGCTATGCCAGAACCACCTGGGGGACAGTCCGGGATCACCTGCCAGCCATGGCGGAACCACGTCTCACACGTACCAGAACCACCTGCCGGAGAAGCTGGAAACACGTCCTGGACAGTCTGGAACCACCTGCCGGCCAAGCCTGAACCACCTGCCAAGCACAACGGAACAACCTGCCAGACACGCCAAAATCACCTGCGTGTTATGCCAGAACCACTTGGAGGACTCTCTGGGATGACCTGCCGCGCATGCCGGAACCACCTCTCAGACGTGCCAGAACCATGTGGCGGACAGTCCGGAATCACCTGTTGGGCATGCGCAACCACCTCTGAGACGTACCAGAACCACATGCCGTGCAGGCTGGAACCACCTACCGGACAGACCGGAATCACCTTTCGGGCATGCCGGAACCACCTGTCAGATGTGCCAGAAACACGTGCCGGAGACGCCGGAAGCACCTGCCAAGCACGTTGGAACCACCTGCTCAACTCGCCTGAACCACCTGCCGGACATGCCAAAATCACCTGCCGACTATGCCAGAACCACTTGGCGAACACTCCGGAATCACTTGCCGGGCATGCAGGAACCACCTCTCAGACATGCCAGAACCCCGTGCCAATGACCCCGGAAGCACCAGCCGAGCACGCCGGAACCACCTGCTCAACTCGCCTGAACCACCTGCCGGACACGCCAAAATCACCTGCCCGCTACACCAGCACCACTTCGGGGACAAGCCGGAATCACGTGAGGGGCATGCCGGCACAGCCTCTCAGACTGAACGTCGTGCCGGACACCACAGAACCACCTGCCGGACAGACCGGAACCACCTGCCGGACACGCCGGAACCACCGGCTCGACCCGCCGGAACGACCGCTGGACATGCAAAATCACCTGCCGGCTACGCCGGAAACACTTGGCGAACACTCCGGAATCACCTGCCGGGCATGCCGGAACCACCTCTCAGATATGCCAGAACCACGTGCCAATGACCCCGGAAGCACCTGGCGAGCACGCCGGAACCACCTGCTCGACTCGCCAGAACCACCTGCCGGACACGCAAAAATCACCTGCCGGCTACGCCACAACCAGTTGGGGAACACTTCGGAATCACCTGCCGGGCTTGCTGGAACCACCTGCCGGTCATGCCAAAATCACCTGCCAGCTACGCCAGTACCACTTGGCGGACACTGTGGAAACACCTGTCGGGCCGGCCGGAACCACATCTCAGACGTGCCAGAACCATGTGCATGAGATGCTGGAACCACACCCCGAACAGACGGAAAACACCTGCCAGACCCGTCTGAACAACCTGCCGAGCACGCCGGAGCCACCTGCTCGACTCGCCGGAACCACCTACCTGACATGCCCAAATCACCAGCCGGGTATGCCAGAACCACTTGGCGGACACTCCGGAATCATCTGCCGGACATGCCGGAACCAGCTCTCAGACACACCAGAACCACGTGCCGGAGACGCCGGAAGCACCTGCCGAGCATGCCGGAGCCACCTGCTCGACTCGCCAGAAACACCTGCCGGACACGCCAAAATCACCTGCCGGGTACGGCAGAACCACCTGGCGGACACTCCGAAATCACCTGTCGTGCATGCCGGAACCACCTCTCAGACGTGCCGGAAGCACGTGCCGGACACGCCGGAATCACCTAGCGGACAGACCGGAACCACCTGCCGAGCACGCCGGAGCCACCTGTTCGACTGGCTGGAACCACCTGCCGGACAGGCCAATATTAACTGCTGGCTATGCCAGAACCACCTGGGGGACAGTCCGGGATCACCTGCCAGCCATGGCGGAACCACGTCTCACACGTACCAGAACCACCTGCCGGAGAAGCTGGAAACACGTCCTGGACAGTCTGGAACCACCTGCCGGCCAAGCCTGAACCACCTGCCAAGCACAACGGAACAACCTGCCAGACACGCCAAAATCACCTGCGTGTTATGCCAGAACCACTTGGAGGACTCTCTGGGATGACCTGCCGGGCATGCCGGAACCACCTCTCAGACGTGCCAGAACCATGTGGCGGACAGTCCGGAATCACCTGTTGGGCATGCGCAACCACCTCTGAGACGTACCAGAACCACATGCCGTGCAGGCTGGAACCACCTACCGGACAGACCGGAATCACATTTCGGGCATGCCGGAACCACCTGTCAGATGTGCCAGAAACACGTGCCGGAGACGCCGGAAGCACCTGCCAGCACGTTGGAACCACCTGCTCAACTCGCCTGAACCACCTGCCGGACATGCCAAAATCACCTGCCGACTATGCCAGAACCACTTGGCGAACACTCCGGAATCACTTGCCGGGCATGCCGGAACCACCTCTCAGACATGCCAGAACCCCGTGCCAATGACCCCGGAAGCACCAGCCGAGCACGCCGGAACCACCTGCTCAACTCGCCTGAACCACCTGCCGGACACGCCAAAATCACCTGCCCGCTACACCAGCACCACTTCGGGGACAAGCCGGAATCACGTGAGGGGCATGCCGGCACAGCCTCTCAGACTGAACCTCGTGCCGGACACCACAGAACCACCTGCCGGACAGACCGGAACCACCATCCGGACACGCCGGAACCACCGGCTCGACCCGCCGGAACGACCGCTGGACATGCAAAATCACCTGCCGGCTACGCCGCAAACACTTGGCGAACACTCCGGAATCACCTGCCGGGCATGCCGGAACCACCTCTCAGATATGCCAGAACCACGTGCCAATGACCCCGGAAGCACCTGCCGAGCACGCCGGAACCACCTGCTCGACTCGCCAGAACCACCTGCCGGACACGCAAAAATCACCTGCCGGCTACGCCACAACCAGTTGGGGAACACTTCGGAATCACCTGCCGGGCTTGCTGGAACCACCTGCCGGTCATGCCAAAATCACCTGCCAACTACGCCAGTACCACTTGGCGGACACTGTGGAAACACCTGTCGGGCCGGCCGGAACCACATCTCACACGTGCCAGAACCATGTGCATGAGATGCTGGAACCACACCCCGAACAGACGGAAAACATCTGCCAGACCCGTCTGAACAACCTGCCGAGCACGCCGGAGCCACCTGCTCGACTCGCCGGAACCACCTACCTGACATGCCCAAATCACCAGCCGGGTATGCCAGAACCACTTGGCGGACACTCCGGAATCATCTGCCGGACATGCCGGAACCAGCTCTCAGACACACCAGAACCACGTTCCGGAGACGCCGGAAGCACCTGCCGAGCATGCCGGAGCCACCTGCTCGACTCGCCAGAAACACCTGCCGGACACGCCAAAATCACCTGCCAGGTACGCCAGAACCACCTGGCGGACACTCCGAAATCACCTGCCGCGCATGCCGGAACCACCTCTCAGACGTGCCGGAAGCACGTGCCAGACACGCCGGAAACACCTACCGGACAGACCGGAACCACCTGCCGAGCACGCCGGAGCCACCTGTTCGACTGGCTGGAACCACCTGCCGGACAGGCCAATATTAACTGCTGGCTATGCCAGAACCATCTGGGGACAGTCCGGAATCACCTGCCAGCCATGGCGGAACCACCTCTCAGACGTACCAGAACCACCTGCCGGAGAAGCTGGAAACACGTCCTGGACAGACTGGAACCACGTGACGGCCATGCCTGAACCACCTGCCGAGCATGGCGGAACCACCTGCCGGACACGCCAAAATCATCTGCGGGCTACGCCAGAACCACTTGGACGACTCTCCGAAATGACCTGCCGTGCATGTTGGAACCACCTCTCAGACGTGCCAGAAGCACGTGGCGGACAGTCCGGAATCACCTGTTGGGCATACGCAACCACCTCTGAGACGTACCAGAACCACGTGCCGTGCACGCCGGAACCACCTACCGGACAGACCGGAATCAACTTTTGGGCATGCCGGAACCACCAGTCAGATGTGCCAGAAACACGTGCCGGAGACGCCGGAAGCACCTGCCGAGCACGTCGCAACCACCTGCTCAACTCGCCTGAACCACCTGCCGGACATGCCAAAATCACCTGCCGACTAGGCCAGAACCACTTGGCGAACACTCCGGAATCACTTGCCGGGCATGCAGGAACCACCTCTCAGACATGCCAGAACCCCGTGCCAATGACCCCGGAAGCACCAGCCGAGCACGCCGGAACCACCTGCTCGACTCGCCGGAACCACCTACCTGACATGCCCAAATCACCAGCCGGGTATGCCAGAACCACTTGGCAGACACTCCGGAATCATCTGCCAGACATGCCGGAACCAGCTCTCAGACACACCAGAAACACGTGCCGGAGACGCCGGAAGCACCTGCTGAGCATGCCAGAGCCACCTGCTCGACTCACCAGAAACACCTGCCGGACACGCCAAAATCACCTGCCGGGTACGCCAGAACCACCTGGCGGACACTCAGAAATCACCTGTCGCGCATGCCGGAACCACCTCTCAGACGTGCCGGAAGCACGTGCCGGACACGCCGGAATCACCTAGCGGACAGACCGGAACCACCTGCCGAGCACGCCGGAGCCACCTGTTCGACTGGCTGGAACCACCTGCCTGACAGGCCAATATTAACTGCTGGCTATGCCAGAACCACCTGGGGGAGAGTCCGGGATCACCTGCCAGCCATGGCGGAACCACCTCTCACACGTACCAGAACCACCTGCCGGAGAAGCTGGAAACACGTCCTGGACAGACTGGAACCACGTGACGGCCATGCCTGAACCACCTGCCGAGCATGGCGGAACCACCTGCCGGACACGCCAAAATCACCTGCGGGCTACGCCAGAACCACTTGGACGACTCTCCGAAATGACCTGCCGGACATGTTGGAACCACCTCTCAGACGTGCCAGAAGCACGTGGCGGACAGTCCGGAATCACCTGTTGGGCATACGCAACCACCTCTGAGACGTACCAGAACCACGTGCCGTGCACGCCGGAACCACCTACCGGACAGACCGGAATCAACTTTTGGGCATGCCGGAACCACCAGTCAGATGTGCCAGAAACACGTGCCGGAGACGCCGGAAGCACCTGCCGAGCACGTCGCAACCACCTGCTCAACTCGCCTGAACCACCTGCCGGACACGCCAAAATCACCTGCCCGCTACACCAGCACCACTTCGGGGACAAGCCGGAATCACGTGAGGGGCATGCCGGCACAGCCTCTCAGACTGAACCTCGTGCAGGACACCACAGAACCACCTGCCGGACAGACCGGAACCACCTGCCGGACACGCCGGAACCACCGGCTCGACACACCGGAACGACCGCTGGACATTCAAAATCACCTGCCGGCTACGCCGGAAACACTTGGCGAACACTCCGGAATCACCTGCCGGGCATGCCGGAACCACCTCTCAGATAAGCCAGAACCACGTGCCAATGACTACGGAAGCACCTGCCGAGCAAGCCGGAACCACCTTCTCGACTCGCCAGAACCACCTGCCAGACACGCAAAAATCACCTGCCGGCTACGCCACAACCAGTTGGGGAGCACTTCGGAATCACCTGCCGGGCTTGCTGGAACCACCTGCCGGTCATGCCAAAATCACCTGCCAACTACGCCAGTACCACTTGGCGGACACTGTGGAAACACCTGTCGGGCCGGCCGGAACCACATCTCACACGTGCCAGAACCATGTGCATCAGATGCTGGAACCACACCCCGAACAGACGGAAAACACCTGCCAGACCCGTCTGAACAACCTGCCGAGCACGCCGGAGCCACCTGCTCGACTCGCAGGAACCACCTACCTGACATGCCCAAATCACCAGCCGGGTATGCCAGAACCACTTGGCGGACACTCCGGAATCATCTGCCGGACATGCCGGAACCAGCTCTCAGACACACCAGAACCGCGTGCCGGAGACGCCGGAAGCACCTGCCGAGCATGCCGGAGCCACCTGCTCGACTCGCCAGAAACACCTGCCGGACACGCCAAAATCACCTGCCGGGTACGCCAGAACCACCTGGCGGACACTCCGAAATCACCTGTCGCGCATGCCGGAACCACCTCTCAGACGTGCCGGAAGCACGTGCCGGACACGCCGGAATCACCTAGCGGACAGACCGGAACCACCTGCCGAGCACGCCGGAGCCAGCTCTTCGACTGGCTGGAACCACCTGCCGGACAGGCCAATATTAACTGCTGGCTATGCCAGAACCACCTGGGGGACAGTCCGGGATCACCTGCCAGCCATGGCGGAACCACCTCTCACGCGTACCAGAACCACATGCCGGAGAAGCTGGAAACACGTCCTGGACAGTCTGGAACCACCTGCCGGCCAAGCCTGAACCACCTGCCAAGCACAACGGAACAACCTGCCAGACACGCCAAAATCACCTGCGTGTTATGCCAGAACCACTTGGAGGACTCTCTGGGATGACCTGCCGGGCATGCCGGAACCACCTCTCAGACGTGCCAGAACCATGTGGCGGACAGTCCGGAATCACCTGTTGGGCATGCGCAACCACCTCTGAGACGTACCAGAACCACATGCCGTGCAGGCTGGAACCACCTACCGGACAGACCGGAATCACCTTTCGGGCATGCCGGAACCACCTGTCAGATGTGCCAGAAACACGTGCCGGAGACGCCGGAAGCACCTGCCAAGCACGTTGGAACCACCTGCTCAACTCGCCTGAACCACCTGCCGGACATGCCAAAATCACCTGCCGACTATGCCAGAACCACTTGGCGAACACTCCGGAATCACTTGCCGGGCATGCAGGAACCACCTCTCAGACATGCCAGAACCCCGTGCCAATGACCCCGGAAGCACCAGCCGAGCACGCCGGAACCACCTGCTCAACTCGCCTGAACCACCTGCCGGACACGCCAAAATCACCTGCCCGCTACACCAGCACCACTTCGGGGACAAGCCGGAATCACGTGAGGGGCATGCCGGCACAGCCTCTCAGACTGAACCTCGTGCCGGACACCACAGAACCACCTGCCGGACAGACCGGAACCACCTGCCGGACACGCCGGAACCACCGGCTCGACCCGCCGGAACGACCGCTGGACATGCAAAATCACCTGCCGGCTACGCCGGAAACACTTGGCGAACACTCCGGAATCACCTGCCGGGCATGCCGGAACCACCTCTCAGATATGCCAGAACCACGTGCCAATGACCCCGGAAGCACCTGCCGAGCACGCCGGAACCACCTGCTCGACTCGCCAGAACCACCTGCCGGACACGCAAAAATCACCTGCCGGCTACGCCACAACCAGTTGGGGAACACTTCGGAATCACCTGCCGGGCTTGCTGGAACCACCTGCCGGTCATGCCAAAATCACCTGCCAACTACGCCAGTACCACTTGGCGGACACTGTGGAAACACCTGTCGGGCCGGCCGGAACCACATCTCAGACGTGCCAGACCCATGTGCATGAGATGCTGGAACCACACCCCGAACAGACGGAAAACACCTGCCAGACCCGTCTGAACAACCTGCCGAGCACGCCGGAGCCACCTGCTCGACTCGCCGGAACCACCTACCTGACATGCCCAAATCACCAGCCGGGTATGCCAGAACCACTTGGCGGACACTCCGGAATCATCTGCCGGACATGCCGGAACCAGCTCTCAGACACACCAGAACCACGTGCCGGAGACGCCGGAAGCACCTGCCGAGCATGCCGGAGCCACCTGCTCGACTCGCAGGAACCACCTACCTGACATGCCAAAATCACCAGCCGGGTATGCCAGAACCACTTGGCGGACACTCCGGAATCATCTGCCGGACATGCCGGAACCAGCTCTCAGACACACCAGAACCGCGTGCCGGAGACGCCGGAAGCACCTGCCGAGCATGCCGGAGCCACCTGCTCGACTCGCCAGAAACACCTGCCGGACACGCCAAAATCACCTGCCGGGTACGCCAGAACCACCTGGCGGACACTCCGAAATCACCTGTCGCGCATGCCGGAACCACCTCTCAGACGTGCCGGAAGCACGTGCCGGACACGCCGGAATCACCTACCGGACAGACCGGAACCACCTGCCGATCACGCCGGAGCCACCTGTTCGACTGGCTGGAACCACCTGCCGGACAGGCCAATATTAACTGCTGGCTATGCCAGAACCACCTGGGGGACGGTCCGGGATCTCCTGTCAGCCATGGCGGAACCACCTCTCACACGTACCAGAACCACCTGCCGGAGAAGCTGGAAACACGTCCTGGACAGTCTGGAACCACCTGCCGGCCAAGCCTGAACCACCTGCCAAGCACAACGGAACAACCTGCCAGACACGCCAAAATCACCTGCGTGTTATTCCAGAACCACTTGGAGGACTCTCTGGGGTGACCTGCCGGGCATGCCGGAACCACCTCTCAGACGTGCCAGAACCATGTGGCGGACAGTCCGGAATCACCTGTTGGGCATGCGCAACCACCTCTGAGACGTACCAGAACCACATGCCGTGCAGGCTGGAACCACCTACCGGACAGACCGGAATCACCTTTCGGGCATGCCGGAACCACCTGTCAGATGTGCCAGAAACACGTGCCGGAGACGCCGGAAGCACCTGCCAAGCACGTTGGAACCACCTGCTCAACTCGCCTGAACCACCTGCCGGACATGCCAAAATCACCTGCCGACTATGCCAGAACCACTTGGCGAACACTCCGGAATCACTTGCCGGGCATGCAGGAACCACCTCTCAGACATGCCAGAACCCCGTGCCAATGACCCCGGAAGCACCAGCCGAGCACGCCGGAACCACCTGCTCAACTCGCCTGAACCACCTGCCGGACACGCCAAAATCACCTGCCCGCTACACCAGCACCACTTCGGGGACAAGCCGGAATCACGTGAGGGGCATGCCGGCACAGCCTCTCAGACTGAACCTCGTGCCGGACACCACAGAACCACCTGCCGGACAGACCGGAACCACCTGCCGGACACGCCGGAACCACCGGCTCGACCCGCCGGAACGACCGCTGGACATGCAAAATCACCTGCCGGCTACGCCGCAAACACTTGGCGAACACTCCGGAATCACCTGCCGGGCATGCCGGAACCACCTCTCAGATAAGCCAGAACCACGTGCCAATGACCCCGGAAGCACCTGCCGAGCACGCCGGAACCACCTGCTCGACTCGCCAGAACCACCTGCCGGACACGCAAAAATCACCTGCCGGCTACGCCACAACCAGTTGGGGAACACTTCGGAATCACCTGCCGGGCTTGCTGGAACCACCTGCCGGTCATGCCAAAATCACCTGCCAACTACGCCAGTACCACTTGGCGGACACTGTGGAAACACCTGTCGGGCCGGCCGGAACCACATCTCACACGTGCCAGAACCATGTGCATGAGATGCTGGAACCACACCCCGAACAGACGGAAAACACCTGCCAGACCCGTCTGAACAACCTGCCGAGCACGCCGGAGCCACCTGCTCGACTCGCCGGAACCACCTACCTGACATGCCCAAATCACCAGCCGGGTATGCCCGAACCACTTGGCGGACACTCCGTAATCATCTGCCGGACATGCCGGAACCAGCTCTCAGACACACCAGAACCACGTGCCGGAGACGCCGGAAGCACCTGCCGAGCATGCCGGAGCCACCTGCTCGACTCGCCAGAAACACCTGCCGGACACGCCAAAATCACCTGCCGGGTACGCCAGAACCACCTGGCGGACACTCCGAAATCACCTGCCGCGCATGCCGGAACCACCTCTCAGACGTGCCGGAAGCACGTGCCAGACACGCCGGAAACACCTACCGGACAGACCGGAACCACCTGCCGAGCACGCCGGAGCCACCTGTTCGACTGGCTGGAACCACCTGCCGGACAGGCCAATATTAACTGCTGGCTATGCCAGAACCATCTGGGGACAGTCCGGAATCACCTGCCAGCCATGGCGGAACCACCTCTCAGACGTACCAGAACCACCTGCCGGAGAAGCTGGAAACACGTCCTGGACAGACTGGAACCACGTGACGGCCATGCCTGAACCACCTGCCGAGCATGGCGGAACCACCTGCCGGACACGCCAAAATCACCTGCGGGCTACGCCAGAACCACTTGGACGACTCTCCGAAATGACCTGCCGGGCATGTTGGAACCACCTCTCAGACGTGCCAGAAGCACGTGGCGGACAGTCCGGAATCACCTGTTGGGCATACGCAACCACCTCTGAGACGTACCAGAACCACGTGCCGTGCACGCCGGAACCACCTACCGGACAGACCGGAATCAACTTTTGGGCATGCCGGAACCACCAGTCAGATGTGCCAGAAACACGTGCCGGAGACGCCGGAAGCACCTGCCGAGCACTTCGCAACCACCTGCTCAACTCGCCTGAACCACCTGCCGGACACGCCAAAATCACCTGCCTTCTACACCATCACCACTTCGGGTACAAGCCGGAATCACGTGAGGGGCATGCCGGCACAGCCTCTCAGACTGAACCTCGTGCCGGACACCACAGAACCACCTGCCGGACAGACCGGAACCACCTGCCGGACACGCCGGAACCACCGGCTCGACCCGCCGGAACGACCGCTGGACATGCAAAATCACCTGCCGGCTACGCCGGAAACACTTGGCGAACACTCCGGAATCACCTGCCGGGCATGCCGGAACCACCTCTCAGATATGCCAGAACCACGTGCCAATGACCCCGGAAGCACCTGCCGAGCACGCCAGAACCACCTGCTCGACTCGCCAGAACCACCTGCCGGACACGCAAAAATCACCTGCCGGCTACGCCACAACCAGTTGGGGAACACTTCGGAATCACCTGCCGGGCTTGCAGGAACCACCTGCCGGTCATGCCAAAATCACCTGCCAACTACGCCAGTACCACTTGGCGGACACTGTGGAAACACCTGTCGGGCCGGCCGGAACCACATCTCACACGTGCCAGAACCATGTGCATGAGATGCTGGAACCACACCCCGAACAGACGGAAAACACCTGCCAGACCCGTCTGAACAACCTGCCGAGCACGCCGGAGCCACCTGCTCGACTCGCCGGAACCACCTACCTGACATGCCCAAATCACCAGCCGGGTATGCCAGAACCACTTGGCGGACACTCCGGAATCATCTGCCGGACATGCCGGAACCAGCTCTCAGACACACCAGAACCACGTGCCGGAGACGCCGGAAGCACCTGCCGAGCATGCCGGAGCCACCTGCTCGACTCGCCAGAAACACCTGCCGGACACGCCAAAATCACCTGCCGGGTACGGCAGAACCACCTGGCGGACACTCCGAAATCACCTGTCGTGCATGCCGGAACCACCTCTCAGACGTGCCGGAAGCACGTGCCGGACACGCCGGAATCACCTAGCGGACAGACCGGAACCACCTGCCGAGCACGCCGGAGCCACCTGTTCGACTGGCTGGAACCACCTGCCGGACAGGCCAATATTAACTGCTGGCTATGCCAGAACCACCTGGGGGACAGTCCGGGATCACCTGCCAGCCATGGCGGAACCACGTCTCACACGTACCAGAACCACCTGCCGGAGAAGCTGGAAACACGTCCTGGACAGTCTGGAACCACCTGCCGGCCAAGCCTGAACCACCTGCCAAGCACAACGGAACAACCTGCCAGACACGCCAAAATCACCTGCGTGTTATGCCAGAACCACTTGGAGGACTCTCTGGGATGACCTGCCGGGCATGCCGGAACCACCTCTCAGACGTGCCAGAACCATGTGGCGGACAGTCCGGAATCACCTGTTGGGCATGCGCAACCACCTCTGAGACGTACCAGAACCACATGCCGTGCAGGCTGGAACCACCTACCGGACAGACCGGAATCACCTTTCGGGCATGCCGGAACCACCTGTCAGATGTGCCAGAAACACGTGCCGGAGACGCCGGAAGCACCTGCCAGCACGTTGGAACCACCTGCTCAACTCGCCTGAACCACCTGCCGGACATGCCAAAATCACCTGCCGACTATGCCAGAACCACTTGGCGAACACTCCGGAATCACTTGCCGGGCATGCCGGAACCACCTCTCAGACATGCCAGAACCCCGTGCCAATGACCCTGGAAGCACCAGCCGAGCACGCCGGAACCACCTGCTCAACTCGCCTGAACCACCTGCCGGACACGCCAAAATCACCTGCCCGCTACACCAGCACCACTTCGGGGACAAGCCGGAATCACGTGAGGGGCATGCCGGCACAGCCTCTCAGACTGAACCTCGTGCCGGACACCACAGAACCACCTGCCGGACAGACCGGAACCACCATCCGGACACGCCGGAACCACCGGCTCGACCCGCCGGAACGACCGCTGGACATGAAAAATCACCTGCCGGCTACGCCGCAAACACTTGGCGAACACTCCGGAATCACCTGCCGGGCATGCCGGAACCACCTCTCAGATATGCCAGAACCACGTGCCAATGACCCCGGAAGCACCTGCCGAGCACGCCGGAACCACCTGCTCGACTCGCCAGAACCACCTGCCGGACACGCAAAAATCACCTGCCGGCTACGCCACAACCAGTTGGGGAACACTTCGGAATCACCTGCCGGGCTTGCTGGAACCACCTGCCGGTCATGCCAAAATCACCTGCCAACTACGCCAGTACCACTTGGCGGACACTGTGGAAACACCTGTCGGGCCGGCCGGAACCACATCTCACACGTGCCAGAACCATGTGCATGAGATGCTGGAACCACACCCCGAACAGACGGAAAACATCTGCCAGACCCGTCTGAACAACCTGCCGAGCACGCCGGAGCCACCTGCTCGACTCGCCGGAACCACCTACCTGACATGCCCAAATCACCAGCCGGGTATGCCAGAACCACTTGGCGGACACTCCGGAATCATCTGCCGGAAATGCCGGAACCAGCTCTCAGACACACCAGAACCACGTTCCGGAGACGCCGGAAGCACCTGCCGAGCATGCCGGAGCCACCTGCTCGACTCGCCAGAAACACCTGCCGGACATGCCAAAATCACCTGCCAGGTACGCCAGAACCACCTGGCGGACACTCCGAAATCACCTGCCGCGCATGCCGGAACCACCTCTCAGACGTGCCGGAAGCACGTGCCAGACACGCCGGAAACACCTACCGGACAGACCGGAACCACCTGCCGAGCACGCCGGAGCCACCTGTTCGACTGGCTGGAACCACCTGCCGGACAGGCCAATATTAACTGCTGGCTATGCCAGAACCATCTGGGGACAGTCCGGAATCACCTGCCAGCCATGGCGGAACCACCTCTCAGACGTACCAGAACCACCTGCCGGAGAAGCTGGAAACACGTCCTGGACAGACTGGAACCACGTGACGGCCATGCCTGAACCACCTGCCGAGCATGGCGGAACCACCTGCCGGACACGCCAAAATCATCTGCGGGCTACGCCAGAACCACTTGGACGACTCTCCGAAATGACCTGCCGGGCATGTTGGAACCACCTCTCAGACGTGCCAGAAGCATGTGGCGGACAGTCCGGAATCACCTGTTGGGCATACGCAACCACCTCTGAGACGTACCAGAACCACGTGCCGTGCACGCCGGAACCACCTACCGGACAGACCGGAATCAACTTTTGGGCATGCCGGAACCACCAGTCAGATGTGCCAGAAACACGTGCCGGAGACGCCGGAAGCACCTGCCGAGCACGTCGCAACCACCTGCTCAACTCGCCTGAACCACCTGCCGGACATGCCAAAATCACCTGCCGACTAGGCCAGAACCACTTGGCGAACACTCCGGAATCACTTGCCGGGCATGCAGGAACCACCTCTCAGACATGCCAGAACCCCGTGCCAATGACCCCGGAAGCACCAGCCGAGCACGCCGGAACCACCTGCTCGACTCGCCGGAACCACCTACCTGACATGCCCTAATCACCAGCCGGGTATGCCAGAACCACTTGGCAGACACTCCGGAATCATCTGCCAGACATGCCGGAACCAGCTCTCAGACACACCAGAAACACGTGCCGGAGACGCCGGAAGCACCTGCTGAGCATGCCAGAGCCACCTGCTCGACTCACCAGAAACACCTGCCGGACACGCCAAAATCACCTGCCGGGTACGCCAGAACCACCTGGCGGACACTCAGAAATCACCTGTCGCGCATGCCGGAACCACCTCTCAGACGTGCCGGAAGCACGTGCCGGACACGCCGGAATCACCTAGCGGACAGACCGGAACCACCTGCCGAGCACGCCGGAGCCACCTGTTCGACTGGCTGGAACCACCTGCCTGACAGGCCAATATTAACTGCTGGCTATGCCAGAACCACCTGGGGGAGAGTCCGGGATCACCTGCCAGCCATGGCGGAACCACCTCTCACACGTAGCAGAACCACCTGCCGGAGAAGCTGGAAACACGTCCTGGACAGACTGGAACCACGTGACGGCCATGCCTGAACCACCTGCCGAGCATGGCGGAACCACCTGCCGGACACGCCAAAATCACCTGCGGGCTACGCCAGAACCACTTGGACGACTCTCCGAAATGACCTGCCGGACATGTTGGAACCACCTCTCAGACGTGCCAGAAGCACGTGGCGGACAGTCCGGAATCACCTGTTGGGCATACGCAACCACCTCTGAGACGTACCAGAACCACGTGCCGTGCACGCCGGAACCACCTACCGGACAGACCGGAATCAACTTTTGGGCATGCCGGAACCACCAGTCAGATGTGCCAGAAACACGTGCCAGAGACGCCGGAAGCACCTGCCGAGCACGTCGCAACCACCTGCTCAACTCGCCTGAACCACCTGCCGGACACGCCAAAATCACCTGCCCGCTACACCAGCACCACTTCGGGGACAAGCCGGAATCACGTGAGGGGCATGCCGGCACAGCCTCTCAGACTGAACCTCGTGCAGGACACCACAGAACCACCTGCCGGACAGACCGGAACCACCTGCCGGACACGCCGGAACCACCGGCTCGACACACCGGAACGACCACTGGACATTCAAAATCACCTGCCGGCTACGCCGGAAACACTTGGCGAACACTCCGGAATCACCTGCCGGGCATGCCGGAACCACCTCTCAGATAAGCCAGAACCACGTGCCAATGACTACGGAAGCACCTGCCGAGCAAGCCGGAACCACCTTCTCGACTCGCCAGAACCACCTGCCAGACACGCAAAAATCACCTGCCGGCTACGCCACAACCAGTTGGGGAGCACTTCGGAATCACCTGCCGGGCTTGCTGGAACCACCTGCCGGTCATGCCAAAATCACCTGCCAACTACGCCAGTACCACTTGGCGGACACTGTGGAAACACCTGTCGGGCCGGCCGGAACCACATCTCACACGTGCCAGAACCATGTGCATCAGATGCTGGAACCACACCCCGAACAGACGGAAAACACCTGCCAGACCCGTCTGAACAACCTGCCGAGCACGCCGGAGCCACCTGCTCGACTCGCAGGAACCACCTACCTGACATGCCCAAATCACCAGCCGGGTATGCCAGAACCACTTGGCGGACACTCCGGAATCATCTGCCGGACATGCCGGAACCAGCTCTCAGACACACCAGAACCGCGTGCCGGAGACGCCGGAAGCACCTGCCGAGCATGCTGGAGCCACCTGCTCGACTCGCCAGAAACACCTGCCGGACACGCCAAAATCACCTGCCGGGTACGCCAGAACCACCTGGCGGACACTCCGAAATCACCTGTCGCGCATGCCGGAACCACCTCTCAGACGTGCCGGAAGCACGTGCCGGACACGCCGGAATCACCTAGCGGACAGACCGGAACCACCTGCCGAGCACGCCGGAGCCAGCTCTTCGACTGGCTGGAACCACCTGCCGGACAGGCCAATATTAATTGCTGGCTATGCCAGAACCACCTGGGGGACAGTCCGGGATCACCTGCCAGCCATGGCGGAACCACCTCTCACGCGTACCAGAACCACATGCCGGAGAAGCTGGAAACACGTCCTGGACAGTCTGGAACCACCTGCCGGCCAAGCCTGAACCACCTGCCAAGCACAACGGAACAACCTGCCAGACACGCCAAAATCACCTGCGTGTTATGCCAGAACCACTTGGAGGACTCTCTGGGATGACCTGCCGGGCATGCCGGAACCACCTGTCAGATGTGCCAGAAACACGTGCCGGAGACGCCGGAAGCACCTGCCAAGCACGTTGGAACCACCTGCTCAACTCGCCTGAACCACCTGCCGGACATGCCAAAATCACCTGCCGACTATGCCAGAACCACTTGGCGAACACTCCGGAATCACTTGCCGGGCATGCAGGAACCACCTCTCAGACATGCCAGAACCCCGTGCCAATGACCCCGGAAGCACCAGCCGAGCACGCCGGAACCACCTGCTCAACTCGCCTGAACCACCTGCCAGACACGCCAAAATCACCTGCCCGCTACACCAGCACCACTTCGGGGACAAGCCGGAATCACGTGAGGGGCATGCCGGCACAGCCTCTCAGACTGAACCTCGTGCCGGACACCACAGAACCACCTGCCGGACAGACCGGAACCACCTGCCGGACACGCCGGAACCACCGGCTCGACCCGCCGGAACGACCGCTGGACATGCAAAATCACCTGCCGGCTACGCCGGAAACACTTGGCGAACACTCCGGAATCACCTGCCGGGCATGCCGGAACCACCTCTCAGATATGCCAGAACCACGTGCCAATGACCCCGGAAGCACCTGCCGAGCACGCCGGAACCACCTGCTCGACTCGCCAGAACCACCTGCCGGACACGCAAAAATCACCTGCCGGCTACGCCACAACCAGTTGGGGAACACTTCGGAATCACCTGCCGGGCTTGCTGGAACCACCTGCCGGTCATGCCAAAATCACCTGCCAACTACGCCAGTACCACTTGGCGGACACTGTGGAAACACCTGTCGGGCCGGCCGGAACCACATCTCAGACGTGCCAGACCCATGTGCATGAGATGCTGGAACCACACCCCGAACAGACGGAAAACACCTGCCAGACCCGTCTGAACAACCTGCCGAGCACGCCGGAGCCACCTGCTCGACTCGCCGGAACCACCTACCTGACATGCCCAAATCACCAGCCGGGTATGCCAGAACCACTTGGCGGACACTCCGGAATCATCTGCCGGACATGCCGGAACCAGCTCTCAGACACACCAGAACCACGTGCCGGAGACGCCGGAAGCACCTGCCGAGCATGCCGGAGCCACCTGCTCGACTCGCAGGAACCACCTACCTGACATGCCAAAATCACCAGCCGGGTATGCCAGAACCACTTGGCGGACACTCCGGAATCATCTGCCGGACATGCCGGAACCACCTCTCAGACACACCAGAACCGCGTGCCGGAGACGCCGGAAGCACCTGCCGAGCATGCCGGAGCCACCTGCTCGACTCGCCAGAAACACCTGCCGGACACGCCAAAATCACCTGCCGGGTACGCCAGAACCACCTGGCGGACACTCCGAAATCACCTGTCGCGCATGCCGGAACCACCTCTCAGACGTGCCGGAAGCACGTGCCGGACATGCCGGAATCACCTAGCGGACAGACCGGAACCACCTGCCGATCACGCCGGAGCCACCTGTTCGACTGGCTGGAACCACCTGCCGGACAGGCCAATATTAACTGCTGGCTATGCCAGAACCACCTGGGGGACAGTCCGGGATCACCTGCCAGCCATGGCGGAACCACCTCTCACACGTACCAGAACCACCTGCCGGAGAAGCTGGAAACACGTCCTGGACAGTCTGGAACCACCTGCCGGCCAAGCCTGAACCACCTGCCAAGCACAACGGAACAACCTGCCAGACACGCCAAAATCACCTGCGTGTTATGCCAGAACCACTTGGAGGACTCTCTGGGATGACCTGCCGGGCATGCCGGAACCACCTCTCAGACGTGCCAGAACCATGTGGCGGACAGTCCGGAATCACCTGTTGGGCATGCGCAACCACCTCTGAGACGTACCAGAACCACATGCCGTGCAGGCTGGAACCACCTACCGGACAGACCGGAATCACCTTTCGGGCATGCCGGAACCACCTGTCAGATGTGCCAGAAACACGTGCCGGAGACGCCGGAAGCACCTGCCAAGCACGTTGGAACCACCTGCTCAACTCGCATGAACCACCTGCCGGACATGCCAAAATCACCTGCCGACTATGCCAGAACCACTTGGCGAACACTCCGGAATCACTTGCCGGGCATGCAGGAACCACCTCTCAGACATGCCAGAACCCCGTGCCAATGACCCCGGAAGCACCAGCCGAGCACGCCGGAACCACCTGCTCAACTCGCCTGAACCACCTGCCGGACACGCCAAAATCACCTGCCCGCTACACCAGCACCACTTCGGGGACAAGCCGGAATCACGTGAGGGGCATGCCGGCACAGCCTCTCAGACTGAACCTCGTGCCGGACACCACAGAACCACCTGCCGGACAGACCGGAACCACCTGCCGGACACGCCGGAACCACCGGCTCGACCCGCCGGAACGACCGCTGGACATGCAAAATCACCTGCCGGCTACGCCGCAAACACTTGGCGAACACTCCGGAATCACCTGCTGGGCATGCCGGAACCACCTCTCAGATATGCCAGAACCACGTGCCAATGACCCCGGAAGCACCTGCCGAGCACGCCGGAACCACCTGCTCGACTCGCCAGAACCACCTGCCGGACACGCAAAAATCACCTGCCGGCTACGCCACAACCAGTTGGGGAACACTTCGGAATCACCTGCCGGGCTTGCAGGAACCACCTGCCGGTCATGCCAAAATCACCTGCCAAGTACGCCAGTACCACTTGGCGGACACTGTGGAAACACCTGTCGGGCCGGCCGGAACCACATCTCAGACGTGCCAGAACCATGTGCATGAGATGCTGGAACCACACCCCGAACAGACGGAAAACACCTGCCAGACCCGTCTGAACAACCTGCCGAGCACGCCGGAGCCACCTGCTCGACTCGCCGGAACCACCTACCTGACATGCCCAAATCACCAGCCGGGTATGCCAGAACCACTTGGCGGACACTCCGGAATCATCTGCCGGACATGCCGGAACCAGCTCTCAGACACACCAGAACCACGTGCCGGAGACGCCGGAAGCACCTGCCGAGCATGCCGGAGCCACCTGCTCGACTCGCCAGAAACACCTGCCGGACACGCCAAAATCACCTGCCGGGTACGCCAGAACCACCTGGCGGACACTCCGAAATCACCTGCCGCGCATGCCGGAACCACCTCTCAGACGTGCCGGAAGCACGTGCCAGACACGCCGGAAACACCTACCGGACAGACCGGAACCACCTGCCGAGCACGCCGGAGCCACCTGTTCGACTGGCTGGAACCACCTGCCGGACAGGCCAATATTAACTGCTGGCTATGCCAGAACCATCTGGGGACAGTCCGGAATCACCTGCCAGCCATGGCGGAACCACCTCTCAGACGTACCAGAACCACCTGCCGGAGAAGCTGGAAACACGTCCTGGACAGACTGGAACCACGTGACGGCCATGCCTGAACCACCTGCCGAGCATGGCGGAACCACCTGCCGGACACGCCAAAATCACCTGCGGGCTACGCCAGAACCACTTGGACGACTCTCCGAAATGACCTGCCGGGCATGTTGGAACCACCTCTCAGACGTGCCAGAAGCACGTGGCGGACAGTCAGGAATCACCTGTTGGGCATACGCAACCACCTCTGAGACGTACCAGAACCACGTGCCGTGCACGCCGGAACCACCTACCGGACAGACCGGAATCAACTTTTGGGCATGCCGGAACCACCAGTCAGATGTGCCAGAAACACGTGCCGGAGACGCCGGAAGCACCTGCCGAGCACTTCGCAACCACCTGCTCAACTCGCCTGAACCACCTGCCGGACACGCCAAAATCACCTGCTTGCTACACCAGCACCACTTCGGGTACAAGCCGGAATCACGTGAGGGGCATGCCGGCACAGCCTCTCAGACTGAACCTCGTGCCGGACACCACAGAACCACCTGCCGGACAGACCGGAACCACCTGCCGGACACGCCGGAACCACCGGCTCGACCCACCGGAACGACCGCTGGACATGCAAAATCACCTGCCGGCTACGCCGCAAACACTTGGCGAACACTCCAAATCACCTGCCGGGCATGCCGGAACCACCTCTCAGATAAGCCAGAACCATGTGCCAATGACCCCGGAAGCACCTGCCGAGCACGCCGGAACCACCTGCTCGACTCGCCAGAACCACCTGCCGGACACGCAAAAATCACCTGCCGGCTACGCCACAACCAGTTGGGGAACACTTCGGAATCACCTGCCGGGCTTGCTGGAACCACCTGCCGGTCATGCCAAAATCACCTGCCAACTACGCCAGTACCACTTGGCGGACACTGTGGAAACACCTGTCGGGCCGGCCGGAACCACATCTCACACGTGCCAGAACCATGTGCATGAGATGCTGGAACCACACCCCGAACAGACGGAAAACACCTGCCAGACCCGTCTGAACAACCTGCCGAGCACGCCAGAGCCACCTGCTCGACTCGCCGGAACCACCTACCTGACATGCCCAAATCACCAGCCGGGTATGCCAGAACCACTTGGCGGACACTCCGGAATCATCTGCCGGACATGCCGGAACCAGCTCTCAGACACACCAGAACCATGTGCCGGAGACGCCGGAAGCACCTGCCGAGCATGCTGGAGCCACCTGCTCGACTCGCCAGAAACACCAGCCGGACACGCCAAAATCACCTGCCGGGTACGCCAGAAACACCTGGCGGACACTCCGAAATCACCTGTCGCGCATGCCGGAACCACCTCTCAGACGTGCCGGAAGCACGTGCCGGACACGCCGGAATCACCTAGCGGACAGACCGGAACCACCTGCTGAGCATGCCGGAGCCACCTGTTCGACTCGCTGGAACCACCTGCCAGACAGGCCAATATTAACTGCTGGCTATGCCAGAACCACCTGGGGGACAGTCCGGGATCACCTGAGAGCCATGGCGGAACCACCTCTCAGACGTACCAGAACCACCTGCCGGAGAAGCTGGAAACACGTCCTGGACAGTCTGGAACCACCTGCCGGCCAAGCCTGAACCACCTGCCAAGCACAACGGAACAACCTGCCAGACACGCCAAAATCACCTGCGTGTTATGCCAGAACCACTTGGAGGACTCTCTGGGATGACCTGCCGGGCATGCCGGAACCACCTCTCAGACGTGCCAGAACCATGTGGCGGACAGTCCGGAATCACCTGTTGGGCATGCGCAACCACCTCTGAGACGTACCAGAACCACATGCCGTGCAGGCTGGAACCACCTACCGGACAGACCGGAATCACCTTTTGGGCATGCCAGAACCAACTGTCAGATGTGCCAGACACACGTGCCGGAGACGCCGGAAGCACCTGCCAAGCACATTGGAACCACCTGCTCAACTCGCCTGAACCAGCTGCCGGACATTCCAAAATCACCTGCCGACTATGCCAGAACCACTTGGCGAACACTCCGGAATCACTTGCCGGGCATGCAGGAACCACCTCTCAGAAATGCCAGAACCCCGTGCCAATGACCCCGGAAGCACCAGCCGAGCACGCCGGAACCACCTGCTCAACTCGCCTGAACCACCTGCCGGACACGCCAAAATCACCTGCCCGCTACACCAGCACCACTTCGGGGACAAGCCGGAATCACGTGAGGGGCATGCCGGCACAGCCTCTCAGACTGAACCTCGTGCCGGACACCACAGAACCACCTGCCGGACAGACCGGAACCACCTGCCGGACACGCCGGAACCACCGGCTCGACCCGCCGGAACGACCGCTGGACATGCAAAATCACCTGCCGGCTACGCCGCAAACACTTGGCGAACACTCCGGAATCACCTGCCGGGCATGCCGGAACCACCTCTCAGATAAGCCAGAACCACGTGCCAATGACCCCGGAAGCACCTGCCGAGCACGCCGGAACCACCTGCTCGACTCGCCAGAACCACCTGCCGGACACGCAAAAATCACCTGCCGGCTACGCCACAACCAGTTGGGGAACACTTCGGAATCACCTGCCGGGCTTGCTGGAACCACCTGCCGGTCATGCCAAAATCACCTGCCAACTACGCCAGTACCACTTGGCGGACACTGTGGAAACACCTGTCGGGCCGGCCGGAACCACATCTCACACGTGCCAGAACCATGTGCATGAGATGCTGGAACCACACCCCGAACAGACGGAAAACACCTGCCAGACCCGTCTGAACAACCTGCCGAGCACGCCGGAGCCACCTGCTCGACTCGCCGGAACCACCTACCTGACATGCCCAAATCACCAGCCGGGTATGCCCGAACCACTTGGCGGACACTCCGTAATCATCTGCCGGACATGCCGGAACCAGCTCTCAGACACACCAGAACCACGTGCCGGAGACGCCGGAAGCACCTGCCGAGCATGCCGGAGCCACCTGCTCGACTCGCCAGAAACACCTGCCGGACACGCCAAAATCACCTGCCGGGTACGCCAGAACCACCTGGCGGACACTCCGAAATCACCTGCCGCGCATGCCGGAACCACCTCTCAGACGTGCCGGAAGCACGTGCCAGACACGCCGGAAACACCTACCGGACAGACCGGAACCACCTGCCGAGCACGCCGGAGCCACCTGTTCGACTGGCTGGAACCACCTGCCGGACAGGCCAATATTAACTGCTGGCTATGC
>NW_027227780.1:0-79225 GCF_037783145.1 Equus przewalskii | reverse complement strand
AGTATCTAGTAGACAAAATTAAATTTTCATAGCGATTCCCTGCTCCTTCATGTTTTATCAGGCAAGTCGGCTACACAAAATATGAAGCAATGTGGGTATGTGTGGCTAGCCTTCGGCTCGTTACATCTATGCTGGCAGGTGATTTTGGCATGACCGGCAGGTGACCAGCAGGACCGCACGTGATTCGAAGTCTTCCCAACTGGTTGTGGCTTAGCCGGCAGGTGATTTTTGCGTGTCCGGCAGGTGGTTCTGGCGAGTTCGAGCAGGTGGTTGCGGCGTGCTCGGCAGGTGCTTCCCGGGTGATTCGCACGTGGTTCTGGCATATCTGAGAGGTGGTTCCGGCATGCCCGGCAGGTGAAATTGCGGATGATCGCCAAGTGTTTCTGGCGTAGCCGGCAGGTGGGTCCATGTCCGCGGTCGTTTGCGAAGTTGCCCGGTATCTGGGCAGGTGGTGTGGACAGCAAAGGTCCATCTCCAGAGGCTGTGCCGGACATGCCCCTCACGTGATTCCGCTCTGTCCCCGAAGTGGTGCTGTAGGCGGCAGGTGAATTTGGCGTGTCCGGCAGGTGGTCCTCAGGCGAGTTGAGCAGGTGGTTGCGACGTGCTCGGCAGGTGTTCCCGGCGTCTCCGGCACGTGTTTCTGGCACATCCGACTGGTGGTTCCGGCATGCCCCGACTGGGATTCGGATCTGCGGTACGTGGTTCCGGCGTGCACGGCACGTGGTTCTGGTACGTCTCAGAGGTGGTTGCGTATGCCCAACAGCTGATTGCCGGACTGTCGCCACGTGTACTTATGGCACGTCTAGAGAGGTGGTTCCAACATGCCCGGCAGGTCATTTTCCGGAGAGTCGTCCAAGTGGTTCTGGCGTAGCCCGCAGGTGATTTTGGCGTGTCCGGCAGGTGGTTCCACCGTGCTCAGCAGGTGGTTCAGGCATGGCCGTCACGTGGTTCCAGTCTGTCCAGGACGTGTTTCCAGCTTCTCCGGCAGGTGGTTCTGGTACGTCTGAGAGGTGGTTCCGCCATGGCTGGCAGGTGATCCCGGACTGTTCCCCAGGTGGTTCTGGCATAGCCAGCCGTTGATATTGGCCTGTCCGGCAGGTGGTTCCAGCGAGTCGAACAGGTGGCTCCGGCGTTCTTGGCAGGTGGTTCCGGTCTGTCCGGTAGGTGTTTCCGGCGTGTCTGGCACGTGCTTCGCACGTCTGGACGGTGGTTCCGGCATGCCCGGCAGGTCATCCCAGAGAGTCCTCCAAGTGGTTCTGGCATAACACGCAGGTGATTTTGGCGTGTCTGGCAGGTTGTTCCGTTGTGCTCGGCAGGTGGTTCAGGCTGGCCGGCAGGTGGTTCCAGTCTGTCCAGGACGTTTTTCCAGCTTGTCCGGCAGGTGGTTCTGGTACGTCTGAGAGGTGGTTCCACCATGGCTGGCAGGTGAATCCGGACTGTCCCCCAGGTGGTTCTGGCATAGCCAGCAGTTCATACTGGCCTGTCCGGCCGGTGGTCCACGAGTCGAACAGGTGGTTCCGGCATGCTCGGCAGGTGTTTCCGGTCTGTCCGGTAGGTGATTCCGGCATGTCCGGCACGTACTTCCGGCACGTCTGAGAGGTGGTTCCGGCATGCGCGACAGGTGATTTCGGAGTGTCCACCAGGTGGTTCTGGCGTAGCCAGCAGTTCATATTGGCCTTTCCGGCAGGTGGTTCCAGCGAGTCGAACAGGTGGCTCCGGCGTGCTCGGCAGGTGGTTCCGGTCTGTCCGGTAGGTGATTCCGGCGTGTCCGGCACGTACTTCCGGCACGTCTGAGAGGTGGTTCCGGCATGCGCGACAGGTGATTTCGGAGTGTCCACCAGGTGGTTCTGGCGTACCCGGCAGGCGATTTTGGTGTGTCTGGCAGGTGTTTCTGGCGAGTCGAGCAGGTGGCTCCGGCATGCTCGGCAGGTGCTTCCGGCGTCTCCGGCACGTGTTTCTGGTGTGTCTGAGAGCTGGTTCCGGCATGTCCAGCAGATGATTCCGGAGTGTCCGCCAAGTGGTTCTGGCATACCTGGCTGGTGATTTCGGCATGTCAGGTAGGTGGTTCCGGTCTGTCCGGTAGGTGTTTCCGGCGTGTCCGACACGTCCTTCTGGCATGTCTAAGAGGTGGTTCCGGCATGCCCGGCAGCTTATTCCGGAGTGTCTGCCGAGTGGTTCTGGCGTAGCCAGCAGGTGATTTTGGCGTGTCCAGCAGGTGGTCCTCGGGAGTGGATCAGGTGGTTCCGGCATACTCGGCAGGTGGTACCGGCGTGTCCGGAACATGGTTCTGGCAAGTCTGAGAGGTGGTTCCGGCATGCCCGACCTGTGATTCCGGCGTGTCCGCCAAGTGGTTCTGGCGTACTCGGCAGGTGATTTTGGCGTGTCCGGCAGGTGTTTCTTGCGAGTCGAGCAGGTGGCTCAGGCATGCTCAGCAGGTGCTTCCGGCGTGTCCGGCACGTGGTTCTGGTGTGTCTGAGAGCTGGTTCTGGCATGTCCAGCAGATGATTTCGGAGTGTCCACAAAGTTGTTCTGGCATACCTGGCAGGTGATTTTGGCGTGTGCGGCAGGTGGTTCTGGCGAGTCGAGCAGGTGGTTCCGGCGTGCTCGGCAGGTGCTTCCGGTGTCCTTGGCACGTGGTTCTGACATGTCTGAGAGGTGCTTCCGACATGCCCGGCAGGTGATTCCGGTGTGTTCGCCAAGTGTTTCTGGCGTAGCCGGCAGGTGATTTTGCATGTCCGGGGGTGGTTCCGCTGAGTCGCGCCGGTGGTTCCGGCGTGTCCGGCAGGTGGTTCCGGTCTGTCCGGCAGGGTGTTCTGGGGTGTCCGGCACGAGGTTCTGGCACGTCTGAGAGATTGTGACGGCATGCCCTTCACGTGATTCCGGCTTGTCTGCCAAGTGCTTCTGGTGTAGCAGGCAGGTGATTTTGGCGTGTCTGGCAGGTGTTTCTTGCGAGTCGAGCAGGTGGCTCAGGCATGCTCAGCAGGTGCTTCTGGCGTCTCCGGCAGGTTGTTCTGGTGTGTCTGAGAGCTGCTTCTGGCATGTCTGGCAGATGATTCCGGAGTGACCACCAAGTGGTTCTGGCATACCCGGCCTGTGGTTTTTGCGTGTCAGGTAGGTGGTTCCGGCGAGTCGAGCAGGTGGTTCCAGTGTGCTCGGCAGGTGGTTCAGGCGGGTCTGGCAGGTGGTTTCAGTCTGTTCGGGGTGTGGTTCCGGCATCTCGGGCACATGGTTCTGGCACGTCTGAGATGTGGTTCTGGCAGGCCCGACAGGTGTTTCCGGAGTGTCCGCCAAGCGGTTCTGGCGTAGCTGGCAGGTGATATTGGCGTGACCGGCAGGTGCTTCCAGCAAGCCCGGCAGTTGATTCCGAAGTGTTCACCAACTGGTTGTGGCGTAGCCGGCAGGTGATTTTGGCGTGTCCAGCAGGTGGTTCTGTGGAGTGGATCAGGAACTTCCGGCATTCTCAGCAGGTGCTTCCGCAGTCTCCAGCATGTTGTTGTGGCACCTCTGAGAGGTGGTTCCAACATGCCCGGCAGGTGATTCTGGAGTGTCCGACAAGTGGTTGTGGAGTAGCCGGCTGGTGATTTTGGCGTGTCCGGCAGGTGGTTCTGGCGAGTCAAGCAGGTGGTCCCGGCGTGTTCGGCAGGTGATTTCGGTCTGTCCCGGAGGTGGTTCCGGAGTCTCTGCCGAGTGGTTCTGGCGTAGCCGGCAGGTGATTTTGGCATGTCCGGCAGGTGGTTCTGGCGAGTCGAGCAGGTGGTTCCGGCGTGTCCGGAAGGTGTTTGCAGTCAGTCCATGACGTGGTTCCGGCATGCCCTCCAGGTGATTCTGGAGTGTCCACCAAGTGGTTTTGGCATAGCCGGCATATGATTTTGGACTGTCAGGCAGGTGGTTCCGGCATGTCCAGCAGGTGTTTCCGGCGAGTTCGGCAGTTGATTCCAGTCTCTCCGGCATGTGGTTCTGGCACCTCTGAGAGGTGGTTCCGGCATGCCCGGCAGCTGATACCGGAGTGTCTGCCGAGTGGTTGTGGCGTAGCCGGCAGGTGATTTTGGCGTGTCTGGCAGGTGTTTCTGGCGAGTCGAGCAGGTGGCTCCGGCATGCTCGGCAGGTGCTTCCGGCGTCTCCGGCACTTGGTTCTGGTGTGTCTGAGAGCTGGTTCCGGCATGTCCGGCAGATGATTCCGGATTGTCCGCCAAGTGGTTCTGGCATACCCAGCAGGTGATTTTGGCGTGTCAGGGAGGTGGTACCGGTGAGTCGAGCAGGTGGTTCCGGCGTGCTCAGCAGGTGGTTCAGGCGGTTCTGGCAGGTGGTATCCGTCTGTTCGGGGTGTGGTTCCAGCATCTCATGAACACGTTTCTGGCACGTCTGAGATGTGGTTCCGGCCGGCCCGACAGGTGTTTCCGCAGTGTCCGCCAAGCGGTTCTGGCGTAGTTGGCAGTTGATTTTGGCATGACCGGCAGGTGGTTCCAGCAAGCCTGGCAGGTGATTCCAAAGTGTTCACCAACTGGTTGTGGTTTAGCCAGCAGGTGATTTTTGCGTGATCGGCAGGTGGTTCTGGCGAGTCGAGCAGGTGGTTCCGGCGTGCTCGGCTGGTGCTTCCGGGGTCATTGGCACGGGGTTCTGGCATGTCTGACAGGGGGTTCCTGCATGCCCGGCAAGTGATTCCGGAGTGTTCGCCAAGTGGTTCTGGCATAGTCGGCAGGTGATTTTGGCATGTCCGGAAGCTGGTTCAGGCGAGTTGACTAGGTGGTTCCAACGTGCTTGGCAGGTGCTTCCGGCGTCTCCGGCACGTGTTTCTGGCACATCTGACAGGTGGTTCCGGCATGCCCGAAAGGTGATTCCGGTCTGTCCGGTAGGTGGTTCCAGCCTGCACGGCATGTGGTTCTGGTACGTCTCAGAGGAGGTTGCGCATGCCCAACAGGTGATTCCGGACTGTCCGCCACATGGTTCTGGCACGTCTGAGAGGTGGTTCCGGCATGCCCGGCAGGTCATCCCAGAGAGTCCTCCAAGTGGTTCTGGCATAACACGCAGGCGATTTTGGCGTGTCTGGCAGGTTGTTCCGTTGTGCTTGGCAGGTGGTTCAGGCTTGGCCGGCAGGTGGTTCCAGACTGTCCAGGACGTGTTTCCAGCTTGTCCGGCAGGTGGTTCTGGTAAGTGTGAAAGGTGGTTCCGCCATGGCTGGCAGGTGATTCCGGACAGTCCCCCAAGTGGTTCTGGCATAGCCAGCAGTTGATATTGGCCTGTCCGGCAGGTGGATCCGCCGAGTCGAGCAGGTGGCTGTGGCGTGTTCAGCAGGTGGTTCCGGCGTGTCTGGCAGGTGGTTCTGTTCTGTCCGATAGGTCGTTCCGGCATGTCCGGCACGTGCTTCTGGAACGTGTGAGAGGTGGTTCTGGCATGCCAGTCAGGTGATTCTGGAGTGTCGGGTAAGTGGTTCTGGTGTAGCCGAAAGTTCATTTTGGCGTGTCCAGCACGTGGGTCGTGCGAGTCGAGCAGGTGGTTCCGGAGTGCTCGGCAGGTGGTTCCAGTCTGTCCAGTAAGTGTTTCCAGCTTGTCCGGCTCGTGGTTCCGTTACATCTGAGAGGTGGTTCCTGCATGCCCGGCAGGTGATTCTGGACTGTCCGCCAGATGGTTCTCGCATAGCCAGCTGTTGATTTTGGCCTGTCTGGCTGGTGCTTCTGGTGAGTCGAACAGGTGGCTCCGGCGTGCTCGGCAGGTGGTTCAGGCGGGTCTGGCAGGTGGTTTCCGTCTGTTCGGGGTGTGGTTCCGGCATCACACGCACAAGGTTCTGGCACGTCTGAGATGTAGTTCTGGCCGGCCCGACAGGTGTTTCCGCAGTGTCGACAAGTGGTTCTGGCGTAGTTGGCAGGTGATTTTGACATGACCGGCAGGTGGTTCCAGCAAGCCCGGCAGGTGATGGGGAAGTGTTCACCAACTGGTTGTGGCGAAGCCGGCAGGTGATTTTTGCATGACTGGCAGGTGGTTCTGGCGAGTCGAGCAGGTGGTTCCGGCATGCTCGGCAGGTGCTTCTGGTGTCATTGGCACGTGGTTCTGGCATGTCTGAGAGGTGGTTCCGGCATGCCCAGCAGGTGATTCCGGAGTGTTTGCCAAGTGGTTCTGGTGTAGCCGGCAGGTGATTTTGCATGTCTGGCAGTGGTTCCGGCGGGTCGAGCCGGTGGTTCCCGCGTGTCCGGCAGGTGGTTGCAGTCTGTCTGGCAGGTGGTTCTGAGGTGTCCGGCAGGAGGTGCTGGCACGTCTGTGAGGTTGTGCCGGCATGCCCTTCCCGTGATTCCGGCCTGTCCCCCAAGTGGTTCTGGTGTAGCGGGCAGGTGATTTTGGTGTGTCCTGCAGGTGGGGCCGGTGAGTCAAGCAGGTGGTTCCGGCGAGTGTTTCCTGTGGTTCCAGTCTGTCCGGGAGATGGTTCCGGCCTGTCCGGCACGTGCTTCTGGCACTTCTGAGAGGTTGTGCTGGCATGCCCGGCAGGTGATTCTGGAGTGTCCGCCAAGTGGTTCTGGCGTAGGCGGCAGGTGATTTTGGCGTGTCCGGCAGGTGGTTCTGGTACGTCTCAGAGGTGGTTCCACATGCCCAACAGGTGATTCCGGACTGTCTGCCACATGGTTCTGGCACGTCTGAGAGGTGGTTCCAGCATGCCCGGCAGGTCATCCCGGAGAGTCCTCCAAGTGGTTCTGGAGTAGCCCGCAGGTGATTTTGGCGTGTCCGGCAGGTGGTTCCGTCGTGCTCGGCAGGTGGTTCAGGCGTGGCCGGCAGGTGGTTCCAGTCTGTCCAGTACGTGTTTCCAGATTGTCCGGCACGTGGTTCTGGTACGTCTGAGAGGTGGTTCCGCCATGGCTGGCAGGTGATCCCGGACTTTCCCCCAGGTGGTTCTCGCACAGCCAGCTGTTGATTTTGGCCTGTCTGGCAGGTGGTTCCGGCAAGGGGAGCAGGTGGCTCTGGCGTGCTCGGCAGGTGGTTCCGGCATGTCAGGCAGGTGGTTCCGGTCTGTCCCGTAGGTCGTTCCGGCATGTCCGGCACGTGCTTCTGGAACGTGTGAGAGGTGGTTGTGGCATGCCAGGCAGGTGATTCTGGAGTGTCGGTTAAGTGGTTCTGGTGTAGCCGGCAGTTCCTTTAAGCGTGTCCGGCACGATTGTCCTGCCAGTCGAGCAGGTGGTTCCGGCGAGCTCGGCAGGTGGTTCCAGTCTGTCCAGGATGTGGTTCCAGCGTGTCCGGAACGTGGTTCTGTTACGTGTGAGAGGTGGTTCCTGCATGCCAGGCAGGTGATTTTGGACTGTCCGCCAGGTGGTTCTAGCATAGCCAGCTGTTGATTTTGGCCTGTCTGGCAGGTGGTTCCGGCCTATCGAGCAGGCGGCTCCGGCGTGCTCGGCAGGTGGTTCCGGTCTGTCCGGTAGGTGTTTCCGGCGTGTCCGACACGTCCTTCTGGCATGTCTAAGACGTGGTTCCGGCATGCCCGGCAGCTTATTCCGGAGTGTCTGCCGAGTGGTTCTGGCGTAGCCAGCAGGTGATTTTGGCGTGTCCAGCAGGTGGTCCTCGGGAGTGGATCAGGTGGTTCCGGCATACTCGGCAGGTGGTACCCGCGTGTCCGGAACATGGTTCTGGCAAGTCTGAGAGGTGGTTCCGGCATGCCCGACGTGTGATTCCGGAGTGTCCGCCAAGTGGTTCTGGCGTACTCGGCAGGTGATTTTGGCGTGTCCGGCAGGTGTTTCTGGCGAGTCGAGCAGGTGGCTCAGGCATGCTCAGCAGGTGCTTCCGGCGTCTCCGGCACTTGGTTCTGGTGTGTCTGAGAGCTGGTTCTGGCATGTCCGGCAGATGATTTCGGAGTGTCCACAAAGTGGTTCTGGCATACCTGGCAGGTGATTTTGGCGTGTGCGGCAGGTGGTTCTGGCGAGTCGAGAAGGTGGTTCCGGCGTGCTCGGCAGGTTCTTCCGGTGTCCTTGGCACGTGGTTCTGACATGTCTGAGAGGTGCTTCCGGCATGTCCGGCAGGTGATTCCGGTGTGTTCGCCAAGTGTTTCTGGCGTAGCCGGCAGGTGATTTTGCATGTCCGGGGGTGGTTCCAGCGTGTCCGGCAGGTGGTTCCGGTCTGTCCGGCAGGGTGTTCTGGGGTGTCCGGCACGAGGTTCTGGCACGTCTGAGAGATTGTGACGGCATGCCCTTCACGTGATTCCGGCTTGTCTGCCAAGTGCTTCTGGTGTAGCAGGCAGGTGATTTTGGCGTGTCTGGCAGGTGTTTCTTGCGAGTCGAGCAGGTGGCTCAGGCATGCTCAGCAGGTGCTTCTGGCGTCTCCGGCAGGTTGTTCTGGTGTGTCTGAGAGCTGCTTCTGGCATGTCTGGCAGATGATTCCGGAGTGACCACCAAGTGGTTCTGGCATACCCGGCCTGTGGTTTTTGCGTGTCAGGTAGGTGGTTCCGGCGAGTCGAGCAGGTGGTTCCAGTGTGCTCGGCAGGTGGTTCAGGCGGGTCTGGCAGGTGGTTTCAGTCTGTTCGGGGTGTGGTTCCGGCATCTCGGGCACATGGTTCTGGCACGTCTGAGATGTGGTTCTGGCAGGCCCGACAGGTGTTTCCGGAGTGTCCGCCAAGCGGTTGTGGCGTAGCTGGCAGGTGATATTGGCGTGACCGGCAGGTGCTTCCAGCAAGCCCGGCAGTTGATTCCGAAGTGTTCACCAACTGGTTGTGGCGTAGCCGGCAGGTGATTTTGGCGTGTCCAGCAGGTGGTTCTGTGGAGTGGATCAGGAACTTCCGGCATTCTCAGCAGGTGCTTCCGCAGTCTCCAGCATGTTGTTGTGGCACCTCTGAGAGGTGGTTCCAACATGCCCGGCAGGTGATTCTGGAGTGTCCGGCAAGTGGTTGTGGAGTAGCCGGCTGGTGATTTTGGCGTGTCAGGCAGGTGGTTCTGGTGAGTCAAGCAGGTGGTCCCGGCGTGTCCTTCAGCTGATTCCGGTCTGTCCTGGAGGTGGTTCCGGAGTCTCTGCCGAGTGGTTCTGGCGTAGCCGGCAGGTGATTTTGGCGTGTCCGGCAGGTGGTTCTGGCGAGTCGAGCAGGTGGTTCCGGCGTGTCCGGCAGGTGTTTGCAGTCTGTCCATGACGTGGTTCCGGCATGCCCTCCAGGTGATTCTGGAGTGTCCACCAAGTGGTTTTGGCATAGCCGGCATATGATTTTGGACTGTCAGGCAGGTGGTTCCGGCATGTCCAGCAGGTGTTTCTGGCGAGTTCGGCAGTTGCTTCCAGTCTCTCCGGCATGTGGTTCTGGCACCTCTGAGAGGTGGTTCCAGCATGCCCGGCAGCTGATACCGGAGTGTCTGCCGAGTGGTTGTGGCGTAGCCGGCAGGTGATTTTGGCGTGTCCGGCAGGTGGTTCTGTCGAGTCGAGCAGTTGGTTCCGGCGTGCTCGGCAGGTGCTTCCGGGTTCATTGGCACGTGGTTCTGGCATGTCTGAGAGGTGGTTCCGGCATGCCCGGCAGGTGATTCCGGAGTGTTCGCCAAGTGGTTCTGGCGTAGCCGGCAGGTGATTTTGTATGTCCGGCGGTGGTTCCGGCGGGTCGAGCCGGTGGTTCCGGCGTGTCCGGCATGTGGTTGCAGTCTGTCCGGCAGGTGGTGCTGGGGTGTCCGCCACGTGCTTCTGGTACGTCTGAGAGGTGGTTCCAGCATGCCCGGCAGGTCATCCCGGAGAGTCCTCCAAGTGGTTCTGGTGTAGCCCGCAGGTGATTTTGGCGTGTCCGGCAGGTGGTTCCATCGTGCTCGGCTGGTGGTTCAGGCGTGGCCGGCAGGTGGTTCCAGTCTGTCCAGTAAGTGTTTCCAGCTTGTCCGGCACGTGGTTCTGGTACGTCTGAGAGGTGGTTCCGCTATGGCTGGCAGGTGATTCCGGACTGTCCCCCAAGTGGTTCTGGCATAGCCAGCAGTTGATATTGGCCTGTCCGGCAGGTGGATCCGCCGAGTCGAGCAGGTGGCTGTGGCGTGTTCAGCAGGTGGTTCCGGCGTGTCTGGCAGGTGGTTCCGTTCTGTCCGATAGGTCGTTCCGGCATGTCCGGCACGTGCTTCTGGAACGTGTGAGAGGTGGTTCTGGCATGCCAGGCAGGTGATTCTGCAGTGTCGGGTAAGTGGTTCTGGTGTAGCCGAAAGTTCATTCTGGCGTGTCCAGCACGTGGGTCGTGCGAGTCGAGCAGGTGGTTCCGGAGTGCTCGGCAGGTGGTTTCAGTCTGTCCAGTAAGTGTTTCCAGCTTGTCCGGCTCGTGCTTCCGTTACATCTGAGAGGTGGTTCCTGCATGCCCGGCAGGTGATTCCGGACTATCCGCCAGATGGTTCTCGCATAGCCAGCTGTTGATTTTGGCCTGTCTGGCTGGTGCTTCTGGTGAGTCGAACAGGTGGCTCCGGCGTGCTCGGCAGGTGGTTCAGGCGGGTCTGGCAGGTGGTTTCCGTCTGTTCGGGGTGTGGTTCCGGCATCACACGCACAAGGTTCTGGCACGTCTGAGATGTAGTTCTGGCCGGCCCGACAGGTGTTTCCGCAGTGTCGACAAGTGGTTCTGGCGTAGTTGGCAGGTGATTTTGACATGACCGGCAGGTGGTTCCAGCAAGCCCGGCAGGTGATGGGGAAGTGTTCACCAACTGGTTGTGGCGAAGCCGGCAGGTGATTTTTGCATGACTGGCAGGTGGTTCTGGCGAGTCGAGCAGGTGGTTCCGGCATGCTCGGCAGGTGCTTCTGGTGTCATTGGCACGTGGTTCTGGCATGTCTGAGAGGTGGTTCCGGCATGCCCGGCAGGTGATTCCGGAGTGTTTGCCAAGTGGTTCTGGTGTAGCCGGCAGGTGATTTTGCATGTCTGGCAGTGGTTCCGGCGGGTCGAGCCGGTGGTTCCCGCGTGTCCGGCAGGTGGTTGCAGTCTGTCTGGCAGGTGGTTCTGAGGTGTCCGGCAGGAGGTGTGCAGTCTGTGAGGTTGTGCCGGCATGCCCTTCCCGTGATTCCGGCTTGTCCCCCAAGTGGTTCTGGTGTAGCGGGCAGGTGATTTTGGTGTGTCCTGCAGGTGGGGCCGGTGAGTCAAGCAGGTGGTTCCGTCGTGCTCGGCAGGTGGTTCAGGCGTGGCCGGCAGGTGGTTCCAGTCTGTCCAGTACGTGTTTCCAGATTGTCCGGCACGTGGTTCTGGTACGTCTGAGAGGTGGTTCCGCCATGGCTGGCAGGTGATTCCGGACTGTCCCCCAGGTGGTTCTCGCACAGCCAGCTGTTGATTTTGGCCTGTCTGGCAGGTGGTTCCGGCAAGGGGAGCAGGTGGCTCTGGCGTGCTCGGAGGTGGTTCCGAGCGGCAGGTGGTTCCGGTCTGTCCCGTAGGTCGTTCCGGCATGTCCGGCACGTGCTTCTGGCACGTCTGAGAGGTGGTTCTGGCATGCCAGGCAGGTGATTCTGGAGTGTCGGTTAAGTGGTTCTGGTGTAGCCGGCAGTTCCTTTAGGCGTGTCCGGCACGATTGTCCTGCCAGTCGAGCAGGTGGTTCCGGCGTGCTCGGCAGGTGGTTCCAGTCTGTCCAGGATGTGGTTCCAGCGTGTCCGGAACGTGGTTCTGTTATGTGTGAGAGGTGGTTCCTGCATGCCAGGCAGGTGATTTTGGACTGTCCGCCAGGTGGTTCTAGCATAGCCAGCTGTTGATTTTGGCCTGTCTGGCAGGTGGTTCCGGCCTATCGAGCAGGCGGCTCCGGCGTGCTCGGCAGGTGGTTCAGGGTCGGTGTCCGGTAGGTGTTTCCGGCGTGTCCGACACGTCCTTCTGGCATGTCTAAGATGTGGTTCCGGCATGCCCGGCAGCTTATTCCGGAGTGTCTGCCGAGTGTTTCTGGCGTAGCCAGAAGGTGATTTTGGCGTGTCCAGCAGGTGGTCCTCGGGAGTGGATCAGGTGGTTCCGGCATACTCGGCAGGTGGTACCGGCGTGTCCGGAACATGGTTCTGGCAATTCTGAGAGGTGGTTCCGGCATGCCCGACCTGTGATTCCGGAGTGTCCGCCAAGTGGTTCTGTCGTACTCGGCAGGTGATTTTGGCGTGTCCGGCAGGTGTTTCTTGCGAGTCGAGCAGGTGGCTCAGGCATGCTCAGCAGGTGCTTCCGGCGTCTCCGGCACGTGGTTCTGGTGTGTCTGAGAGCTGGTTCTGGCATGTCCGGCAGATGATTTCGGAGTGTCCACAAAGTGGTTCTGGCATACCTGGCAGGTGATTTTGGCGTGTGCGGCAGGTGATTCTGGCGAGTCGAGCAGGTGGTTCCGGCGTGCTCGGCAGGTGCTTCCGGTGTCCTTGGCACGTGGTTCTGACATGTCTGAGAGGTGCTTCCGACATGCCCGGCAGGTGATTCCGGTGTGTTCGGTAAGTGTTTCTGGCTAGCCGGCAGGTGATTTTGCATGTCCGGGGGTTCCGGCGAGTCGCGCCGGTGGTTCCGGCATGTCCGGCAGGTGGATCCGGTCTGTCCGGCGGGTGTTCTGGGGTGTCCGGCACGAGGTTCTGGCACGTCTGAGAGATTGTGACGGCATGCCCTTCACGTGATTCCGGCTTGTCTGCCAAGTGGTTCTGGTGTAGCCCGCAGGTGATTTTGGCGTGTCCGTCAGGTGGTTCCATCGTGCTCGGCAGGTGGTTCAGGCGTGGCCGGCAGGTGGTTCCAGTCTGTCCAGTGAGTGTTTCCAGCTTGTCCGGCACGTGGTTCTGGTACGTCTGAGAGGTGGTTCCGCCATGGCTGGCAGGTGATTCCGGACTGTCCCCCAAGTGGTTCTGGCATAGCCAGCATTTGATATTGGCCTGTCCGGCCGGTGGATCCGGCAAGTCGAGCAGGTGGCTGTGGCGTGTTCAGCAGGTGGTTCCGGCGTGTCTGGCAGGTGGTTCCGTTCTGTCCGATAGGTCGTTCCGGCATGTCCGGCACGTGCTTCTGGAACGTGTGAGAGGTGGTTCTGGCATGCCAGGCAGGTGATTCTGCAGTGTCGGGTAAGTGGTTCTGGTGTAGCCGAAAGTCCATTTTGGCGTGTCCAGCACGTGGGTCGTGCGAGTCGAGCAGGTGGTTCCGGAGTGCTCGGCAGGTGGTTCCAGTCTGTCCAGGACATGGTTCCAGCGTGTCCGTCTCGTGGTTCCGTTACATCTGAGAGGAGGTTCCTGCATGCCCGGCAGGTGATTCCGGACTGTCCGTCAGATGCTTCTCGCATAGCCAGCTGTTGATTTTGGCCTGTCTGGCAGGTGCTTCCGGTGAGTCGAACAGGTGGCTCCGGCGTGCTCGGCAGGTGGTTCAGGCGGGTCTGGCAGGTGGTTTCCGTCTGTTCGGGGTGTGGTTCCGGCATCACACGCACAAGGTTCTGGCACGTCTGAGATGTAGTTCTGGCCGGCCCGACAGGTGTTTCCGCAGTGTCGACAAGTGGTTCTGGCGTAGTTGGCAGGTGATTTTGACATGACCGGCAGGTGGTTCCAGCAAGCCCGGCAGGTGATGGGGAAGTGTTCACCAACTGGTTGTGGCGAAGCCGGCAGGTGATTTTTGCATGACTGGCAGGTGGTTCTGGCGAGTCGAGCAGGTGGTTCCGGCATGCTCGGCAGGTGCTTCTGGTGTCATTGGCACGTGGTTCTGGCATATCTGAGAGGTGGTTCCGGCATGCCTGGCAGGTGATTCCGGAGTGTTCGCCAAGTGTTTCCGGCGTAGCCGGCAGGTGATTTTGCATGTCCAGCGGTCGTTCCGGCGGGTCGAGCCGGTGGTTCCGGCGTGTCCGGCAGGTGGTTCTGTGGTGTCCGGCACGAGGTTCAGTCTGAGAGGCTGTGCGGGCATGCCCCTCACGTGATTCCGGCTTGTCCCCGAAGTGGTGCTGGTTTAGCGGGCAGGTGATTTTGGCGTGTCCGGCAGGTGGTTCAGGCGAGTTGAGCAGCTGGTTGCGACGTGCTCGGCAGGTGCTTCCGGCGTCTCCGGCACGTGTTTCTGGCACATCCGACTGGTGGTTCTGGCATGCCCAAAAGTGGATTCCGGTCTGTCCGGTAGGTGGTTCCGGCGTGCACGGCACGTGGTTCTGGTACGTGTCAGAGGTGGTTGCGTATGCCCAACAGGTGATTCCGGAGTGTCCGCCACGTGCTTCTGGCACATCTGAGAGGTGGTTCCAACATGCCCGGCAGGTCATTTCGGAGAGTCGTCCAAGTGGTTCTGGCGTAGCCCGCAGGTGATTTTGGCGTGTCCGGCAGGTGGTTCCGCCGTGCTCGGCAGGTGGTTCAGGCATGGCCGTCACGTGGTTCCAGTCTGTCCAGGACGTGTTTCCAGCTTCTCCGGCAGGTGGTTCTGGTACGTCTGAGAGGTGGTTCCGCCATGGCTGGCAGGTGATTCCGTAGTGTCCGCCAGGTGGTTCTGGCATACCCGGCAGGTGATTTTGGCGTGTCCAGCAGGTGGTTCTGTGGAGTGGATCAGGAACTTCCGGCATTCTCAGCAGGTGCTTCCGCAGTCTCCAGCATGTTGTTGTGGCACCTCTGAGAGGTGGTTCCAACATGCCCGGCAGGTGATTCTGGAGTGTCCGACAAGTGGTTGTGGAGTAGCCGGCTGGTGATTTTGGCGTGTCCGGCAGGTGGTTCTGGCGAGTCAAGCAGGTGGTCCCGGCGTGTCCGGCAGGTGATTCCGGTCTGTCCCGGAGGTGGTTCCGGAGTCTCTGCCGAGTGGTTCTGGCGTAGCCGGCAGGTGATTTTGGCGTGTCCGGCAGGTGGTTCTGGCGAGTCGAGCAGGTGGTTCCGGCGTGTCCGGCAGGTGTTTGCAGTCTGTCCATGACGTGGTTCCGGCATGCCCTCCAGGTGATTCTGGATTGTCCACCAAGTGGTTTTGGCATAGCCGGCATATGATTTTGGACTGTCAGGAAGGTGGTTCCGGCATGTCCAGCAGGTGTTTCCGGCGAGTTCGGCAGTTGCTTCCAGTCTCTCAGGCATGTGGTTCTGGCACCTCTGAGAGGTGGTTCCGGCATGCCCGGCAGCTGATACCGGAGTGTCTGCCGAGTGGTTGTGGCGTAGCCGGCAGGTGATTTTGGCGTGTCCGGCAGGTGTTTCTGGCGAGTCGAGCAGGTGGCTCCGGCATGCTCGGCAGGTGCTTCCGGCGTCTCCGGCACTTGGTTCTGGTGTGTCTGAGAGCTGGTTCCGGCATGTCCGGCAGATGATTCCGGATTGTCCGCCAAGTGGTTCTTGCATACCCAGCAGGTGATTTTGGCGTGTCAGGGAGGTGGTACCGGTGAGTCGAGCAGGTGGTTCCGGCGTGCTCAGCAGGTGGTTCAGGTGGTTCTGGCAGGTGGTATCCTTCTGTTCGGGGTGTGGTTCCAGCATCTCATGAACATGTTTCTGGCACGTCTGAGATGTGGTTCCGGCCGGCCCGACAGGTGTTTCCGCAGTGTCCGCCAAGCGGTTCTGGCGTAGTTGGCAGTTGATTTTGGCATGACCGGCAGGTGGTTCCAGCAAGCCTGGCAGGTGATTCCAAAGTGTTCACCAACTGGTTGTGGCGTAGCCGGCAGGTGATTTTTGCGTGATCGGCAGGTGGTTCTGGCGAGTCGAGCAGGTGGTTCCGGCGTGCTCGGCTGGTGCTTCCGGGGTCATTGGCACGGGGTTCTGGCATGTCTGACAGGGGGTTCCTGCATGCCCGGCAAGTGATTCCGGAGTGTTCGCCAAGTGGTTCTGGCATAGTCGGCAGGTGATTTTGGCATGTCCGGCAGGTGGTTCAGGCGAGTTGAGCAGGTGGTTCCAACGTGCTTGGCAGGTGCTTCCGGCGTCTCCGGCACGTGTTTCTGGCACATCTGACAGGTGGTTCCGGCATGCCCGAAAGGTGATTCCGGTCTGTCCGGTAGGTGGTTCCAGCCTGCACGGCATGTGGTTCTGGTACGTCTCAGAGGTGGTTGCGCATGCCCAAAAGGTGATTCCGGACTGTCCGCCACATGGTTCTGGCACGTCTGAGAGGTGGTTCCGGCATGCCCGGCAGGTCATCCCAGAGAGTCCTCCAAGTGGTTCTGGCATAACACGCAGGTGATATTGGCGTGTCTGGCAGGTTGTTCCGTTGTGCTTGGCAGGTGGTTCAGGCTTGGCCGGCAGGTGGTTCCAGACTGTCCAGGACGTGTTTCCAGCTTGTCCGGCAGGTGGTTCTGGTACGTCTGAGAGGTGGTTCCGCCATGGCTGGCAGGTGATTCCGGACCGTCCCCCAGGTGGTTCTGGCATAGCCAGCACTTGATATTGACCTGTCCGGCAGGTGGTTCCAGCGAGTCGAACAGGTGGCTCTAGCGTGCTCGGCATGTGGTTCCTGTCTGTCCAGTAGGTGATTCCGGCGTGTCCGGCACGTGCTTCCGGCACGTCTGAGAGGTGGTTCCGGCATGCGCGACAGGTGATTTCGGAGTGTCCGCCAGGTGGTTCTGGCGTAGCCGGCAGGTGATTTTGGCGTGTCCGGCAGGTGTTTCTGGCGAGTCGAGCAGGTGGCTCCGGCATGCTCGGCAGGTGCTTCCGGCGTCTCCGGCACTTGGTTCTGGTGTGTCTGAGAGCTGGTTCCGGGATGTCCGGCAGATGATTCCGGAGTGTCCGCCAAGTGGTTCTGGCATACCCGGCTGGTGATTTCGGCATGTCAGGTAGGTGGTTCCGGTCTGTCCGGTAGGTGTTTCCGGCGTGTCCGACACGTCCTTCTGGCATGTCTAAAGGGTGGTTCCGGCATGCCCGGCAGCTTATTCCGGAGTGTCTGCCGAGTGGTTCTGGCGTAGCCAGCAGGTGATTTTGGCGTGTCCAGCAGGTGGTCCTCGGGAGTGGATCAGGTGGTTCCGGCATACTCGGCAGGTGGTACCGGCGTGTCCGGAACATGGTTCTGGCAAGTCTGAGAGGTGGTTCCGGCATGCCCGACCTGTGATTCCGGAGTGTCCGCCAAGTGGTTCTGGCGTACTCGGCAGGTGATTTTGGCGTGTCCGGCAGGTGTTTCTGGCGAGCCGAGCAGGTGGCTCAGGCATGCTCAGTAGGTGCTTCCGGCGTGTCCGGCACGTGGTTCTGGTGTGTCTGAGAGCTGGTTCTGGCATGTCCGGCAGATGATTTCGGAGTGTCCACAAAGTGGTTCTGGCATACCTGGCAGGTGATTTTGGCGTGTGCGGCAGGTGGTTCTGGCGAGTCGAGAAGGTGGTTCCGGCGTGCTCGGCAGGTGCTTCCGGTGTCCTTGGCACGTGGTTCTGACATGTCTGAGAGGTGCTTCCGACATGCCCGGCAGGTGATTCCGGTGTGTTCGCCAAGTGTTTCTGGCGTAGCCGGCAGGTGATTTTGCATTTCCGGGGGTGGTTCCGGCGAGTCGCGCCGGTGGTTCCGGCGTGTCCGGCAGGTGGTTCCGGTCTGTCCGGCAGGGTGTTCTGGGGTGTCCGGCACGAGGTTCTGGCACGTCTGAGAGATTGTGACGGCATGCCCTTCACGTGATTCCGGCTTGTCTGCCAAGTGCTTCTGGTGTAGCAGGCAGGTGATTTTGACGTGTCTGGCAGGTGTTTCTTGCGAGTCGAGCAGGTGGCTCAGGCATGCTCAGCAGGTGCTTCTGGCATCTCCGGCAGGTTGTTCTGGTGTGTCTGAGAGCTGCTTTTGGCATGTCTGGCAGATGATTCCGGAGTGACCACCAAGTGGTTCTGGCATACCCGGCCGGTGGTTTTTGCGTGTCAGGTAGGTGGTTCCGGCGAGTCGAGCAGGTGGTTCCAGTGTGCTCGGCAGGTGGTTCAGGCGGGTCTGGCAGGTGGTTTCAGTCTGTTCGGGGTGTGGTTCCGGCATCTCGGGCACATGGTTCTGGCACGTCTGAGATGTGGTTCTGGCAGGCCCGACAGGTGTTTCCGGAGTGTCCGCCAAGCGGTTCTGGCGTAGCTGGCAGGTGATATTGGCGTGACCGGCAGGTGGTTCTGGCGAGTCAAGCAGGTGGTCCCGGCGTGTCCGGCAGGTGATTCCGGTCTGTCCTGGAGGTGGGTCCGGAGTCTCTGCCGAGTGGTTCTGGCGTAGCCGGCAGGTGATTTTGGCGTGTCCGGCTGGTGGTTCTGGCGAGTCGAGCAGGTGGTTCCGGCGTGTCCGGCAGGTGTTTGCAGTCTGTCCATGACGTGGTTCCGGCATGCCCTCCAGGTGATTCTGGAGTGTCCACCAAGTGGTTTTGGCATAGCCGGCATATGATTTTGGACTGTCAGGCAGGTGGTTCCGGCATGTCCAGCAGGTGTTTCCGGCGAGATCGGCAGTTGCTTCCAGTCTCTCCGGCATATGGTTCTGGCACCTCTGAGAGGTGGTTCCGGCATGCCCGGCAGCTGATACCGGAGTGTCTGCCGAGTGGTTGTGGCGTAGCCGGCAGGTGATTTTGGCGTGTCCGGCAGGTGGTTCTGGCGAGTCGAGCAGGTGGTTCCGGCGTGCTGGCCAGGTGCTTCCGGGGTCATTGGCACGTGGTTCTGGCATGTCTGAGAGGTGGTTCCGGCATGCCCGGCAGGTGATTCCGGAGTGTTCGCCAAGAGCTTCTGGCGTAGCCGGCAGGTGATTTTGTATGTCCGGCGGTGGTTCCGGCGGGTCGAGCCGGTGGTTCCGGCGTGTCCGGCATGTGGTTGCGGTCTGTCCGGCAGGTGGTGCTGGGGTGTCCGCCACGTGCTTCTGGTACGTCTGAGAGGTGGTTCCAGCATGCCCGGCAGGTCATCCCGGAGAGTTCTCCAAGTGGTTCTGGTGTAGCCCGCAGGTGATTTTGGCGTGTCCGGCAGGTGGTTCCATCGTGCTCGGCAGGTGGTTCAGGCGTGGCCGGCAGGTGGTTCCAGTCTGTCCAGTACGTGTTTCCAGCTTGTCCGGCACGTGGTTCTGGTACGTCTGAGAGGTGGTTCCGCCATGGCTGGCAGGTGATTCCGGACTGTCCCCCAGGTGGTTCTGGCATAGCCAGCAGTTGATATTGGCCTGTCCGGCAGGTGGATCCGCCGAGTCGAGCAGGTGGCTGTGGCGTGTTCAGCAGGTGGTTCCGGCGTGTCTGGCAGGTGGTTCCGTTCTGTCCGACAGGTCGTTCCGGCATGTCCGGCGCGTGCTTCTGGAACGTGTGAGAGGTGGTTCTGGCAAGCCAGGCAGGTGATTCTGCAGTGTCGGGTAAGTGGTTCTGGTGTAGCCGAAAGTTCATTTTGGCGTGTCCAGCACGTGGGTGGTTCGAGTCGAGCAGGTGGTTCCGGAGTGCTCGGGAGGTGGTTCCAATCTGTCCAGGATGTGGTTCCAGCGTGTCCGGCTCTGGGTTCCGTTACATCTGAGAGGTGGTTCCTGCATGCCAGGCAGGTGATTCAGGACTGTCCGCCAGATGGTTCTCGCATAGCCAGCTGTTGATTTTGGCCTGTCTGGCAGGTGCTTCCGGTGAGTCGAACAGGTGGCTCCGGCGTGCTCGGCAGGTGGTTCAGGCGGGTCTGGCAGGTGGTTTTTGCCTTTTCGGGGTGTGGTTCCGGCATCACACGCACAAGGTTCTGGCACGTCTGAGATGTAGTTCTGGCCGGCCCGACAGGTGTTTCCGCAGTGTCGACAAGTGGTTCTGGCGTAGTTGGCAGGTGATTTTGACATGACCGGCAGGTGGTTCCAGCAAGCCCGGCAGGTGATGGGGAAGTGTTCACCAACTGGTTGTGGCGAAGCCGGCAGGTGATTTTTGCATGACTGGCAGGTGGTTCTGGCGAGTCGAGCAGGTGGTTCCGGCATGCTCGGCAGGTGCTTCTGGTGTCATTGGCACGTGGTTCTGGCATGTCTGAGAGGTGGTTCAGGCATGCCCGGCAGGTGATTCCGGAGTGTTTGCCAAGTGGTTCTGGTGTAGCCGGCAGGTGATTTTGCATGTCTGGCAGTGGTTCCGGCGGGTCGAGCCGGTGGTTCCCACGTGTCCGGCAGTTGGTTGCAGTCTGTCTGGCAGGTGGTTCTGAGGTGTCCGGCAGGAGGTTCTGGCACGTCTGTGAGGTTGTGCCGGCATGCCCTTCACGTGATTCCGGCTTGTCCCCCAAGTGGTTCTGGTGTAGCGGGCAGGTGATTTTGGTGTGTCCTGCAGGTGGGACCGGTGAGTCAAGCAGGTGGTTCCGGCGAGTGTTTCCTGTGGTTCCAGTCTGTCGGGGAGATGGTTCCGGCCTGTCCGGCACGTGCTTCTGGCACTTCTGAGACGTTGTGCTGGCATGCCCGGCAGGTGATTCCGGAGTGTCCGACAAGTGGTTCTGGCGTAGCCGGCAGGTGATTTTGGCGTGTCCGGCAGGTGGTTCTGGTACGTCTCAGAGGTGGTTGCGCATGCCCAACAGGTGATTCCGGACTGTCCGCCACATGGTTCTGGCACGTCTGAGAGGTGGTTCCGGCATGCCCGGCAGGTCATCCCAGAGAGTCCTCCAAGTGGTTCTGGCATAACACGCAGGTGATTTTGGCGTGTCTGGCAGGTTGTTCCGTTGTGCTTGGCAGGTGGTTCAGGCCTGGCCGGCAGGTGGTTCCAGACTGTCCAGGACGTGTTTCCAGCTTCTCCGGCAGGTGGTTCTGGTACGTCTGAGAGGTGGTTCCGCCATGGCTGGCAGGTGATTCCGGACCGTCCCCCAGGTGGTTCTGGCATAGCCAGCAGTTGATATTGGCCTGTCCGGCAGGTGGTTCCAGAGAGTCGAACAGGTGGCTCCGGCGTGCTCGGCAGGTGGTTCCGGTCTGTCCGGTAGGTGATTCCGGCGTGTCCGGCACGTGCTTCCGGCACGTCTGAGAGGTGGTTCCGGCATGCGCGACAGGTGATTTCGGAGTGTCCGCCAGGTGGTTCTGGCGTACCCGGCAGGTGATTTTGGTGTGTCCGGCAGGTGTTTCTGGCGAGTCGAGCAGGTGGCTCCGGCATGCTCGGCAGGTGCTTCCGGCGTCTCCGGCACGTGGTTCTGGTGTGTCTGAGAGCTGGTTCCGGCATGTCCGGCAGATGATTCCGGAGTGTCCGCCAAGTGGTTCTGGCATACCCGGCTGGTGATTTGGGCATGTCAGGTAGGTGGTTCCGGCGAGTCGAGCAGGTGGCTCCGGCGTGCTCGGCAGGTTGTTCAGACGGGTCTGACAGGTGTTTTCCGTCTGTTCGGGGTGTGGTTCCAGCATCTCATGCACATGGTTCTGGCACGTCTGAGATGTGGTTCCGGCCGGCCCGACAGGTGTTTCCACAGTGTCCGCCAAGCGGTGCTGGCGTAGTCGGCAGGTGATCTTGGCATGACCGGCAGGTGATTCCGAAGTGTTCCTCAACTGGTTGTGGCGTAGCCGGCAGGTGATTTTTGCGTGTCCGGCAGGTGGTTCTGGCGAGTCGAGCAGGTGGTTCCGGCGTGCTCGGCAGGGGCTTCCGGGGTCATTGGCACGTGGTTCTGGCATATCTGAGAGGTGGTTCCGGCATGCCCGGCAGGTGATTCCGGAGTGTTCGCCAAGTGTTTCCGGCGTAGCCGGCAGGTGATTTTGCATGTCCAGCGGTCGTTCCGGCGGGTCGAGCCGGTGGTCCCGGCGTGTCCGGCAGGTGGTTCCGGTCTGTCCGGCAGGTGGTTCTGTGGTGTCCGGCACGAGGTTCAGTCTGAGAGGCTGTGCCGGCATGCCCCTCACGTGATTCCGGCTTGTCCCCGAAGTGGTGCTGGTGTAGCGGGCAGGTGATTTTGGCGTGTCCGGCAGGTGGTTCAGGCGAGTTGAGCAGGTGGTTGCGACGTGCTCGGCAGGTGCTTCCGGCGTCTCCGGCACGTGTTTCTGGCACATCCGACTGGTGGTTCCGGCATGCCCAAAAGTTGATTCCGGTCTGTCCGGTAGGTGGTTCCGGCGTGCACGGCACGTGGTTCTGGTACGTCTCAGAGGTGGTTGCGTATGCCCAACAGGTGATTCCGGACTGTCCGCCACGTGCTTCTGGCACGTCTGAGAGGTGGTTCCAACATGCCCGGCAGGTCATTTCGGAGAGTCGTCCAAGTGGTTCTGGCGTAGCCCGCAGGTGATTTTGGCGTGTCCGGCAGGTGGTTCCGCCGTGCTCGGCAGGTGGTTCAGGCATGGCCGTCACGTGGTTCCAGTCTGTCCAGGACGTGTTTCCAGCTTCTCCGGCAGGTGGTTCTGGTACGTCTGAGAGGTGGTTCCGCCATGGCTGGCAGGTGATTCCGGACCGTCCCCCAGGTGGTTCTGGCATAGCCAGCAGTTGATATTGGCCTGTCCGGCAGGTGGTTCCAGCGAGTCGAACAGGTGGCTCCGGCGTGCTCGGCAGGTGGTTCCGGTCTGTCCGGTAGGTGTTTCCGGCGTGTCTGGCACGTGCTTCCGGCACGTCTGAGAGGTGGTTCCGGCATGCGCGACAGGTGATTCCGTAGTGTCCGCCAGGTGGTTCTGGCATACCCGGCAGGTGATTTTGGCGTGTCCGGCAGGTGTTTCTGGCGAGTCGAGCAGGTGGCTCCGGCATGCTCGGCAGGTGCTTCCGGCGTCTCCGGCACTTGGTTCTGGTGTGTCTGAGAGCTGGTTCCGGCATGTCCGGCAGATGATTCCGGAGTGTCCGCCAAGTGGTTCTGGCATATCCAGCAGGTGATTTTGGCGTGTCAGGGAGGTGGTACCGGTGAGTCGAGCAGGTGGTTCCGGCGTGCTCAGCAGGTGGTTCAGGCGGTTCTGGCAGGTGGTATCCGTCTGTTCGGGGTGTGGTTCCAGCATCTCATGAACACGTTTCTGGCACGTCTGAGATGTGGTTCCAGCCGGCCCGACAGGTGTTTCCGCAGTGTCCGCCAAGCGGTTCTGGCGTAGTTGGCAGGTGATTTTGGCATGACTGGCAGGTGGTTCCAGCAAGCCTGGCAGGTGATTCCAAAGTGTTCCCCAACTGGTTGTGGCGTAGCCGGCAGGTGATTTTTGCGTGATCGGCAGGTGGTTCCGGCGTGCTCGGCTGGTGCTTCCGGGGTCATTGGCACGGGGTTCTGGCATGTCTGAGAGGTGGTTCCTGCATGCCCGGCAAGTGATTCCGGAGTGTTCGCCAAGTGGTTCTGGCATAGTCGGCAGGTGATTTTGGCATGTCCGGCAGGTGGTTCAGGCGAGTTGAGCAGGTGGTTCCAACGTGCTTGGCAGGTGCTTCCGGCGTCTCCAGCACGTGTTTCTGGCACATCTGACAGGTGGTTCCGGCATGCCCGAAAGGTGATTCCGGTCTGTCCGGTAGGTGGTTCCAGCCTGCACGGCATGTGGTTCTGGTACGTCTCAGAGGTGGTTGCGCATGCCCAACAGGTGATTCCGGACTGTCCGCCACATGGTTCTGGCACGTCTGAGAGGTGGTTCCGGCATGCCCGGCAGGTCATCCCAGAGAGTCCTCCAAGTGGTTCTGGCATAACACGCAGGTGATTTTGGCGTGTCAGGCAGGTTGTTCCGTTGTGCTTGGCAGGTGGTTCAGGCTTGGCCGGCAGGTGGTTCCAGACTTCTCCGGCAGGGGGTTCTGGTACGTCTGAGAGGTGGTTCCGCCATGGCTGGCAGGTGATTCCGGACCGTCCCCCAGGTGGTTCTGGCATAGCCAGCAGTTGATATTGGCCTGTCCGGCAGGTGGTTCCAGCGAGTCGAACAGGTGGCTCCGGCGTGCTCGGCAGGTGGTTCCGGTCTGTGCGGTAGGTTATTCCGGCATGTCCGGCACGTGCTTCCGGCACGTCTGAGAGGTGGTTCCGGCATGCGCGACAGGTGATTTCGGAGTGTCCGCCAGGTGGTTCTGGCGTACCCGGCAGGTGATTTTGGCGTGTCCGGCAGGTGTTTCTGGCGAGTCGAGCAGGTGGCTCCGGCATGCTCGGCAGGTGCTTCCGGCGTCTCCGGCACGTGGTTCTGGTGTGTCTGAGAGCTGGTTCCGGCATGTCCGGCAGATGATTCCGGAGTGTCCGCCAAGTGGTTCTGGCATACCCGGCTGGTGATTTGGGCATGTCAGGTAGGTGGCTCCGGCGTGCTCGGCAGGTTGTTCAGACTGGTCTGGCAGGTGTTTTCCGTCTGTTCGGGGTGTGGTTCCAGCATCTCATGCACATGGTTCTGTCACGTCTGAGATGTGGTTCCGGCCGGCCCGACAGGTGTTTCCACAGTGTCCGCCAAGTGGTACTGGCGTAGTTGGCAGGTGATTTTGGCATGACCGGCAGGTGGTTCCAGCAAGCCCGGCAGGTGATTCCGAAGTGTTCCCCAACTGGTTGTGGCGTAGCCGGCAGTTGATTTTTGCGTGTCCGGCAGGTGGTTCTGGCGAGTCGAGCAGGTGGTTCCGGCGTGCTCGGCAGGTGCTTCCGGGGTCATTGGCACGTGGTTCTGGCATATCTGAGAGGTGGTTCCGGCATGCCCGGCAGGTGATTCCGGAGTGTTCGCCAAGTGTTTCCGGCGTAGCCGGCAGGTGATTTTGCATGTCCAGCGGTCGTTCCGGCGGGTCGAGCCGGTGGTTCCGGCGTGTCCGGCAGGTGGTTCCGGTCTGTCCGGCAGGTGGTTCTGTGGTGTCCGGCACGAGGTTCAGTCTGAGAGGCTGTGCCGGCATGCCCCTCACGTGATTCCGGCTTGTCCCCGAAGTGGTGCTGGTGTAGCGGGCAGGTGATTTTGGCGTGTCCGGCAGGTGGTTCAGGCGAGTTGAGCAGGTGGTTGCGACGTGCTCGGCAGGTGCTTCCGGCGTCTCCGGCACGTGTTTCTGGCACATCTGACTGGTGGTTCCGGCATGCCCAAAAGTTGATTCCGGTCTGTCCGGTAGGTGGTTCCGGCGTGCACGGCACGTGGTTCTGGTACGTGTCAGAGGTGGTTGCGTATGCCCAACAGGTGATTCCGGACTGTCCGCCACGTGCTTCTGGCACGTCTGAGAGGTGGTTCCAACATGCCCGGCAGGTCATTTCGGAGAGTCGTCCAAGTGGTTCTGGCGTAGCCCGCAGGTGATTTTGGCGTGTCCGGCAGGTGGTTCCGCCGTGCTCGGCAGGTGGTTCAGGCATGGCCGTCACGTGGTTCCAGTCTGTGCAGGACGTGATTCCAGATTCTCCGGCAGGTGGTTCTGGTACGTCTGAGAGGTGGTTCCGCCATGGCTGGCAGGTGACCCCGGACTGTCCCCCAGGTTGTTCTGGCATAGCCAGCAGTTGATATTGGCCTGTCCGGCAGGTGGTTCCAGCGAGTCGAACAGGTGGCTCCGGCGTTCTTGGCAGGTGGTTCCGGTCTGTCCGGTAGGTGTTTCCGGCGTGTCTGGCACGTGCTTCCGGCACGTCTGAGAGGTGGTTCCGGCATGCGCGGCAGGTGATTCCGTAGTTTCCGCCAGGTGGTTCTGGCGTACCCGGCAGGTGATTTTGGCGTGTCCGGCAGGTGTTCCTGGCGAGTCGAGCAGGTGGCTCCGGCATGCTCGGCAGGTGCTTCCGGCGTCTCCGGCACTTGGTTCTGGTGTGTCTGAGAGCTGGTTCCGGCATGTCCGGCAGATGATTCCGGAGTGTCCGCCACGTGGTTCTGGCATACCCAGCAGGTGATTTTGGCGTGTCAGGGAGGTGGTACCGGTGAGTCGAGCAGGTGGTTCCGGCGTGCTCAGCAGGTGGTTCAGGCGGTTCTGGCAGGTGTTTTCCGTCTGTTCGGGGTGTGGTTCCAGCATCTCATGAACACGTTTCTGGCAAGTCTGAGATGTGGTTCCAGCCGGCCCGACAGGTGTTTCCGCAGTGTCCGCCAAGCGGTTCTGGCGTAGTTGGCAGGTGATTTTGGCATGACTGGCAGGTGGTTCCAGCAAGCCTGGCAGGTGATTCCAAAGTGTTCACCAACTGGTTGTGGCGTAGCCGGCAGGTGATTTTTGCGTGATCGGCAGGTGGTTCTGGCGAGTCGAGCAGGTGGTTCCGGCGTGCTCGGCTGGTGCTTCCGGGGTCATTGGCACGGGGTTCTGGCATGTCTGAGAGGTGGTTCCTGCATGCCCGGCAAGTGATTCCGGAGTGTTCGCCAAGTGGTTCTGGCATAGTCGGCAGGTGATTTTGGCATGTCCGGCAGGTGGTTCAGGCGAGTTGAGCAGGTGGTTCCAACGTGCTTGGCAGGTGCTTCCGGCGTCTCCGGCACGTGTTTCTGGCACATCTGACAGGTGGTTCCGGCATGCCCGAAAGGTGATTCCGGTCTGTCCGGTAGGTGGTTCCAGCCGGCACGGCATGTGGTTCTGGTACGTCTCAGAGGTGGTTGCGCATGCCCAACAGGTGATTCCGGACTGTCCGCCACATGGTTCTGGCACGTCTGAGAGGTGGTTCCGGCATGCCCGGCAGGTCATCCCAGAGAGTCCTCCAAGTGGTTCTGGCATAACACGCAGGTGATTTTGGCGTGTCAGGCAGGTTGTTCCGTTGTGCTTGGCAGGTGGTTCAGGCCTGGCCGGCAGGTGGTTCCAGACTGTCCAGGACGTGTTTCCAGCTTCTCCGGCAGGTGGTTCTGGTACGTCTGAGAGGTGGTTCCGCCATGGCTGGCAGGTGATTCCGGACCGTCCCCCAGGTGGTTCTGGCATAGCCAGCAGTTGATATTGGCCTGTCCGGCAGGTGGTTCCAGAGAGTCGAACAGGTGGCTCCGGCGTGCTCGGCAGGTGGTTCCGGTCTGTGCGGTAGGTTATTCCGGCGTGTCCGGCACGTGCTTCCGACACGTCTGAGAGGTGGTTCCGGCATGCGCGACAGGTGATTTCGGAGTGTCCGCCAGGTGGTTCTGGCGTACCCGGCAGGTGATTTTGGTGTGTCCGGCAGGTGTTTCTGGCGAGTCGAGCAGGTGGCTCCGGCATGCTCGGCAGGTGCTTCCGGCGTCTCCGGCACGTGGTTCTGGTGTGTCTGAGAGCTGGTTCCGGCATGTCCGGCAGATGATTCCGGAGTGTCCGCCAAGTGGTTCTGGCATACCCGGCTGGTGATTTGGGCATGTCAGGTAGGTGGTTCCGGCGAGTCGAGCAGGTGGCTCCGGCGTGCTCGGCAGGTTGTTCAGACGGGTCTGGCAGGTGTTTTCCGTCTGTTCGGGGTGTGGTTCCAGCATCTCATGCACATGGTTCTGGCACGTCTGAGATGTGGTTCCGGCCGGCCCGACAGGTGTTTCCACAGTGTCCGCCAAGTGGTACCGGCGTAGTTGGCAGGTGATTTTGGCATGACCGGCAGGTGGTTCCAGCAAGCCCGGCAGGTGATTCCGAAGTGTTCCCCAACTGGTTGTGGCGTAGCCGGCAGTTGATTTTTGCGTGTCCGGCAGGTGGTTCTGGCGAGTCGAGCAGGTGGTTCCGGCGTGCTCGGCAGGTGCTTCCGGGGTCATTGGCACGGGGTTCTGGCATATCTGAGAGGTGGTTCCGGCATGCCCGGCAGGTGATTCCGGAGTGTTCGCCAAGTGTTTCCGGCGTAGCCGGCAGGTGATTTTGCATGTCCAGCGGTCGTTCCGGCGGGTCGAGCCGGTGGTTCCGGCGTGTCCGGCAGGTGGTTCCGGTCTGTCCGGCAGGTGGTTCTGTGGTGTCCGGCACAAGGTTCAGTCTGAGAGGCTGTGCCGGCATGCCCCTCACGTGATTCCGGCTTGTCCCCGAAGTGGTGCTGGTGTAGCGGGCAGGTGATTTTGGCGTGTCCGGCAGGTGGTTCAGGCGAGTTGAGCAGGTGGTTGCGACGTGCTCGGCAGGTGCTTCCGGCGTCTCCGGCACGTGTTTCTGGCACATCTGACTGGTGGTTCCGGCATGCCCAAAAGTTGATTCCGGTCTGTCCGGTAGGTGGTTCCGGCGTGCACGGCACGTGGTTCTGGTACGTGTCAGAGGTCGTTGCGTATGCCCAACAGGTGATTCCGGACTGTCCGCCACGTGCTTCTGGCACGTCTGAGAGGTGGTTCCAACATGCCCGGCAGGTCATTTCGGAGAGTCGTCCAAGTGGTTCTGGCGTAGCCCGCAGGTGATTTTGGCGTGTCCGGCAGGTGGTTCCGCCGTGCTCGGCAGGTGGTTCAGGCATGGCCGTCACGTGGTTCCAGTCTGTCCAGGACGTGTTTCCAGCTTCTCCGGCAGGTGGTTCTGGTACGTCTGAGAGGTGGTTCCGCCATGGCTGGCAGGTGATCCCGGACTGTCCCCCAGGTGGTTCTGGCATAGCCAGCAGTTGATATTGGCCTGTCCGGCAGGTGGTTCCAGCGAGTCGAACAGGTGGCTCCGGCGTACTTGGCAGGTGGTTCCGGTCTGTCCGGTAGGTGTTTCCGGCGTGTCTGGCACGTGCTTCCGGCACGTCTGAGAGGTGGTTCCGGCACGCGCGACAGGTGATTCCGTAGTGTCCGCCAGGTGGTTCTGGCATACCCGGCAGGTGATTTTGGCGTGTCCGGCAGGTGTTTCTGGCGAGTCGAGCAGGTGGCTCCGGCATGCTCGGCAGGTGCTTCCGGCGTCTCCGGCACTTGGTTCTGGTGTGTCTGAGAGCTGGTTCCGGCATGTCCGGCAGATGATTCCGGAGTGTCCGCCAAGTGGTTCTGGCATATCCAGCAGGTGATTTTGGCGTGTCAGGGAGGTGGTACCGGTGAGTCGAGCAGGTGGTTCCGGCGTGCTCAGCAGGTGGTTCAGGCGGTTCTGGCAGGTGTTTTCCGTCTGTTCGGGGTGTGGTTCCAGCATCTCATGAACACGTTTCTGGCACGTCTGAGATGTGGTTCCAGCCGGCCCGACAGGTGTTTCCGCAGTGTCCGCCAAGCGGTTCTGGCGTAGTTGGCAGGTGATTTTGGCATGACTGGCAGGTGGTTCCAGCAAGCCTGGCAGGTGATTCCAAAGTGTTCACCAACTGGTTGTGGCGTAGCCGGCAGGTGATTTTTGCGTGATCGGCAGGTGGTTCTGGCGAGTCGAGCAGGTGGTCTGCTCGGCTGGTGCTTCCGGGGTCATTGGCACGGGGTTCTGGCATGTCTGAGAGGTGGTTCCTGCATGCCCGGCAAGTGATTCCGGAGTGTTCGCCAAGTGGTTCTGGCATAGTCGGCAGGTGATTTTGGCATGTCCGGCAGGTGGTTCAGGCGAGTTGAGCAGGTGGTTCCAACGTGCTTGGCAGGTGCTTCCGGCGTCTCCGGCACGTGTTTCTGGCACATCTGACAGGTGGTTCCGGCATGCCCGAAAGGTGATTCCGGTCTGTCCGGTAGGTGGTTCCAGCCTGCACGGCATGTGGTTCTGGTACGTCTCAGAGGTGGTTGCGCATGCCCAACAGGTGATTCCGGACTGTCCGCCACATGGTTCTGGCACGTCTGAGAGGTGGTTCCGGCATGCCCGGCAGGTCATCCCAGAGAGTCCTCCAAGTGGTTCTGGCATAACACGCAGGTGATTTTGGCGTGTCAGGCAGGTTGTTCCGTTGTGCTTGGCAGGTGGTTCAGGCTTGGCCGGCAGGTGGTTCCAGACTTCTCCGGCAGGGGGTTCTGGTACGTCTGAGAGGTGGTTCCGCCATGGCTGGCAGGTGATTCCGGACCGTCCCCCAGGTGGTTCTGGCATAGCCAGCAGTTGATATTGGCCTGTCCGGCAGGTGGTTCCAGCGAGTCGAACAGGTGGCTCCGGCGTGCTCGGCAGGTGGTTCCGGTCTGTGCGGTAGGTTATTCCGGCATGTCCGGCACGTGCTTCCGGCACGTCTGAGAGGTGGTTCCGGCATGCGCGACAGGTGATTTCGGAGTGTCCGCCAGGTGGTTCTGGCGTACCCGGCAGGTGATTTTGGCGTGTCCGGCAGGTGTTTCTGGCGAGTCGAGCAGGTGGCTCCGGCATGCTCGGCAGGTGCTTCCGGCGTCTCCGGCACGTGGTTCTGGTGTGTCTGAGAGCTGGTTCCGGCATGTCCGGCAGATGATTCCGGAGTGTCCGCCAAGTGGTTCTGGCATACCCGGCTGGTGATTTGGGCATGTCAGGTAGGTGGCTCCGGCGTGCTCGGCAGGTTGTTCAGACTGGTCTGGCAGGTGTTTTCCGTCTGTTCGGGGTGTGGTTCCAGCATCTCATGCACATGGTTCTGTCACGTCTGAGATGTGGTTCCGGCCGGCCCGACAGGTGTTTCCACAGTGTCCGCCAAGTGGTACTGGCGTAGTTGGCAGGTGATTTTGGCATGACCGGCAGGTGGTTCCAGCAAGCCCGGCAGGTGATTCCGAAGTGTTCCCCAACTGGTTGTGGCGTAGCCGGCAGTTGATTTTTGCGTGTCCGGCAGGTGGTTCTGGCGAGTCGAGCAGGTGGTTCCGGCGTGCTCGGCAGGTGCTTCCGGGGTCATTGGCACGGGGTTCTGGCATATCTGAGAGGTGGTTCCGGCATGCCCGGCAGGTGATTCCGGAGTGTTCGCCAAGTGTTTCCGGCGTAGCCGGCAGGTGATTTTGCATGTCCAGCGGTCGTTCCGGCGGGTCGAGCCGGTGGTTCCGGCGTGTCCGGCAGGTGGTTCCGGTCTGTCCGGCAGGTGGTTCTGTGGTGTCCGGCACGAGGTTCAGTCTGAGAGGCTGTGCCGGCATGCCCCTCACGTGATTCCGGCTTGTCCCCGAAGTGGTGCTGGTGTAGCGGGCAGGTGATTTTGGCGTGTCCGGCAGGTGGTTCAGGCGAGTTGAGCAGGTGGTTGCGACGTGCTCGGCAGGTGCTTCCGGCGTCTCCGGCACGTGTTTCTGGCACATCTGACTGGTGGTTCCGGCATGCCCAAAAGTTGATTCCGGTCTGTCCGGTAGGTGGTTCCGGCGTGCACGGCACGTGGTTCTGGTACGTGTCAGAGCTGGTTGCGTATGCCCAACAGGTGATTCCGGACTGTCCGCCACGTGCTTCTGGCACGTCTGAGAGGTGGTTCCAACATGCCCGGCAGGTCATTTCGGAGAGTCGTCCAAGTGGTTCTGGCGTAGCCCGCAGGTGATTTTGGCGTGTCCGGCAGGTGGTTCCGCCGTGCTCGGCAGGTGGTTCAGGCATGGCCGTCACGTGGTTCCAGTCTGTGCAGGACGTGATTCCAGATTCTCCGGCAGGTGGTTCTGGTACGTCTGAGAGGTGGTTCCGCCATGGCTGGCAGGTGACCCCGGACTGTCCCCCAGGTGGTTCTGGCATAGCCAGCAGTTGATATTGGCCTGTCCGGCAGGTGGTTCCAGCGAGTCGAACAGGTGGCTCCGGCGTTCTTGGCAGGTGGTTCCGGTCTGTCCGGTAGGTGTTTCCGGCGTGTCTGGCACGTGCTTCCGGCACGTCTGAGAGGTGGTTCCGGCATGCGCGGCAGGTGATTCCGGAGTGTCCGCCAGGTGGTTCTGGCGTACCCGGCAGGTGATTTTGGCGTGTCCGGCAGGTGTTTCTGGCGAGTCGAGCAGGTGGCTCCGGCATGCTCGGCAGGTGCTTCCGGCGTCTCCGGCACTTGGTTCTGGTGTGTCTGAGAGCTGGTTCCGGCATGTCCGGCAGATGATTCCGGAGTGTCCGCCAAGTGGTTCTGGCATACCCAGCAGGTGATTTTGGCGTGTCAGGGAGGTGGTACCGGTGAGTCGAGCAGGTGGTTCCGGCGTGCTCAGCAGGTGGTTCAGGCGGTTCTGGCAGGTGGTATCCGTCTGTTCGGGGTGTGGTTCCAGCATCTCATGAACACGTTTCTGGCACGTCTGAGATGTGGTTCCAGCCGGCCCGACAGGTGTTTCCGCAGTGTCCGCCAAGCGGTTCTGGCGTAGTTGGCAGGTGATTTTGGCATGACTGGCAGGTGGTTCCAGCAAGCCTGGCAGGTGATTCCAAAGTGTTCACCAACTGGTTGTGGCGTAGCCGGCAGGTGATTTTTGCGTGATCGGCAGGTGGTTCTGGCGAGTCGAGCAGGTGGTTCCGGCGTGCTCGGCTGGTGCTTCCGGGGTCATTGGCACGGGGTTCTGGCATGTCTGAGAGGTGGTTCCTGCATGCCCGGCAAGTGATTCCGGAGTGTTCGCCAAGTGGTTCTGGCATAGTCGGCAGGTGATTTTGGCATGTCCGGCAGGTGGTTCAGGCGAGTTGAGCAGGTGGTTCCAACGTGCTTGGCAGGTGCTTCCGGCGTCTCCGGCACGTGTTTCTGGCACATCTGACAGGTGGTTCCGGCATGCCCGAAAGGTGATTCCGGTCTGTCCGGTAGGTGGTTCCAGCCGGCACGGCATGTGGTTCTGGTACGTCTCAGAGGTGGTTGCGCATGCCCAACAGGTGATTCCGGACTGTCCGCCACATGGTTCTGGCACGTCTGAGAGGTGGTTCCGGCATGCCCGGCAGGTCATCCCAGAGAGTCCTCCAAGTGGTTCTGGCATAACACGCAGGTGATTTTGGCGTGTCAGGCAGGTTGTTCCGTTGTGCTTGGCAGGTGGTTCAGGCTTGGCCGGCAGGTGGTTCCAGACTGTCCAGGACGTGTTTCCAGCTTCTCCGGCAGGTGGTTCTGGTACGTCTGAGAGGTGGTTCCGCCATGGCTGGCAGGTGATTCCGGACCGTCCCCCAGGTGGTTCTGGCATAGCCAGCAGTTGATATTGGCCTGTCCGGCAGGTGGTTCCAGCGAGTCGAACAGGTGGCTCCGGCGTGCTCGGCAGGTGGTTCCGGTCTGTCCGGTAGGTGATTCCGGCGTGTCCGGCACGTGCTTCCGGCACGTCTGAGAGGTGGTTCCGGCATGCGCGACAGGTGATTTCGGAGTGTCCGCCAGGTGGTTCTGGCGTACCCGGCAGGTGATTTTGGCGTGTCCGGCAGGTGTTTCTGGCGAGTCGAGCAGGTGGCTCCGGCATGCTCGGCAGGTGCTTCCGGCGTCTCCGGCACGTGGTTCTGGTGTGTCTGAGAGCTGGTTCCGGCATGTCCGGCAGATGATTCCGGAGTGTCCGCCAAGTGGTTCTGGCATACCCGGCTGGTGATTTGGGCCTGTCAGGTAGGTGGTTCCGGCGAGTAGAGCAGGTGGCTCCGGCGTGCTCGGCAGGTTGTTCAGACGGGTCTGGCAGGTGTTTTCCGTCTGTTCGGGGTGTGGTTCCAGCATCTCATGCACATGGTTCTGGCACGTCTGAGATGTGGTTCCGGCCGGCCCGACAGGTGTTTCCACAGTGTCCGCCAAGTGGTACCGGCGTAGTTGGCAGGTGATTTTGGCATGACCGGCAGGTGGTTCCAGCAAGCCCGGCAGGTGATTCCGAAGTGTTCCCCAACTGGTTGTGGCGTAGCCGGCAGTTGATTTTTGCGTGTCCGGCAGGTGGTTCTGGCGAGTCGAGCAGGTGGTTCCGGCGTGCTCGGCAGGTGCTTCCGGGGTCATTGGCACGTGGTTCTGGCATATCTGAGAGGTGGTTCCGGCATGCCCGGCAGGTGATTCCGGAGTGTTCGCCAAGTGTTTCCGGCGTAGCCGGCAGGTGATTTTGCATGTCCAGCGGTCGTTCCGGCGGGTCGAGCCGGTGGTTCCGGCGTGTCCGGCAGGTGGTTCCGGTCTGTCCGGCAGGTGGTTCTGTGGTGTCCGGCACGAGGTTCAGTCTGAGAGGCTGTGCCGGCATGCCCCTCACGTGATTCCGGCTTGTCCCCGAAGTGGTGCTGGTGTAGCGGGCAGGTGATTTTGGCGTGTCCGGCAGGTGGTTCAGGCGAGTTGAGCAGGTGGTTGCGACGTGCTCGGCAGGTGCTTCCGGCGTCTCCGGCACGTGTTTCTGGCACATCTGACTGGTGGTTCCGGCATGCCCAAAAGTTGATTCCGGTCTGTCCGGTAGGTGGTTCCGGCGTGCACGGCACGTGGTTCTGGTACGTGTCAGAGGTGGTTGCGTATGCCCAACAGGTGATTCCGGACTGTCCGCCACGTGCTTCTGGCACGTCTGAGAGGTGGTTCCAACATGCCCGGCAGGTCATTTCGGAGAGTCGTCCAAGTGGTTCTGGCGTAGCCCGCAGGTGATTTTGGCGTGTCCGGCAGGTGGTTCCGCCGTGCTCGGCAGGTGGTTCAGGCATGGCCGTCACGTGGTTCCAGTCTGTCCAGGACGTGTTTCCAGCTTCTCCGGCAGGTGGTTCTGGTACGTCTGAGAGGTGGTTCCGCCATGGCTGGCAGGTGATCCCGGACTGTCCCCCAGGTGGTTCTGGCATAGCCAGCAGTTGATATTGGCCTGTCCGGCAGGTGGTTCCAGCGAGTCGAACAGGTGGCTCCGGCGTACTTGGCAGGTGGTTCCGGTCTGTCCGGTAGGTGTTTCCGGCGTGTCTGGCACGTGCTTCCGGCACGTCTGAGAGGTGGTTCCGGCACGCGCGACAGGTGATTCCGTAGTGTCCGCCAGGTGGTTCTGGCGTACCCGGCAGGTGATTTTGGCATGTCCGGCAGGTGTTTCTGGCGAGTCGAGCAGGTGGCTCCGGCATGCTCGGCAGGTGCTTCCGGCGTCTCCGGCACTTGGTTCTGGTGTGTCTGAGAGCTGGTTCCGGCATGTCCGGCAGATGATTCCGGAGTGTCCGCCAAGTGGTTCTGGCATATCCAGCAGGTGATTTTGGCGTGTCAGGGAGGTGGTACCGGTGAGTCGAGCAGGTGGTTCCGGCGTGCTCAGCAGGTGGTTCAGGCGGTTCTGGCAGGTGGTATCCGTCTGTTCGAGGTGTGGTTCCAGCATCTCATGAACACGTTTCTGGCACGTCTGAGATGTGGTTCCAGCCGGCCCGACAGGTGTTTCCGCAGTGTCCGCCAAGCGGTTCTGGCGTAGTTGGCAGGTGATTTTGGCATGACTGGCAGGTGGTTCCAGCAAGCCTGGCAGGTGATTCCAAAGTGTTCACCAACTGGTTGTGGCGTAGCCGGCAGGTGATTTTTGCGTGATCGGCAGGTGGTTCTGGCGAGTCGAGCAGGTGGTTCCGGCGTGCTCGGCTGGTGCTTCCGGGGTCATTGGCACGGGGTTCTGGCATGTCTGAGAGGTGGTTCCTGCATGCCCGGCAAGTGATTCCGGAGTGTTCGCCAAGTGGTTCTGGCATAGTCGGCAGGTGATTTTGGCATGTCCGGCAGGTGGTTCAGGCGAGTTGAGCAGGTGGTTCCAACGTGCTTGGCAGGTGCTTCCGGCGTCTCCAGCACGTGTTTCTGGCACATCTGACAGGTGGTTCCGGCATGCCCGAAAGGTGATTCCGGTCTGTCCGGTAGGTGGTTCCAGCCTGCACGGCATGTGGTTCTGGTACGTCTCAGAGGTGGTTGCGCATGCCCAACAGGTGATTCCGGACTGTCCGCCACATGGTTCTGGCACGTCTGAGAGGTGGTTCCGGCATGCCCGGCAGGTCATCCCAGAGAGTCCTCCAAGTGGTTCTGGCATAACACGCAGGTGATTTTGGCGTGTCAGGCAGGTTGTTCCGTTGTGCTTGGCAGGTGGTTCAGGCTTGGCCGGCAGGTGGTCCCAGACTTCTCCGGCAGGTGGTTCTGGTACGTCTGAGAGGTGGTTCTGCCATGGCTGGCAGGTGATTCCGGACCGTCCCCCAGGTGGTTCTGGCATAGCCAGCAGTTGATATTGGCCTGTCCGGCAGGTGGTTCCAGCGAGTCGAACAGGTGGCTCCGGCGTGCTCGGCAGGTGGTTCCGGTCTGTGCGGTAGGTTATTCCGGCATGTCCGGCACGTGCTTCCGACACGTCTGAGAGGTGGTTCCGGCATGCGCGACAGGTGATTTCGGAGTGTCCGCCAGGTGGTTCTGGCGTACCCGGCAGGTGATTTTGGCGTGTCCGGCAGGTGTTTCTGGCGAGTCGAGCAGGTGGCTCCGGCATGCTCGGCAGGTGCTTCCGGCGTCTCCGGCACGTGATTCTGGTGTGTCTGAGAGCTGGTTCCGGCATGACCGGCAGATGATTCCGGAGTGTCCGCCAAGTGGTTCTGGCATACCCGGCTGGTGATTTGGGCATGTCAGGTAGGTGGCTCCGGCGTGCTCGGCAGGTTGTTCAGACTGGTCTGGCAGGTGTTTTCCGTCTGTTCGGGGTGTGGTTCCAGCATCTCATGCACATGGTTCTGTCACGTCTGAGATGTGGTTCCGGCCGGCCCGACAGGTGTTTCCACAGTGTCCGCCAAGTGGTACTGGCGTAGTTGGCAGGTGATTTTGGCATGACCGGCAGGTGGTTCCAGCAAGCCCGGCAGGTGATTCCGAAGTGTTCCCCAACTGGTTGTGGCGTAGCCGGCAGTTGATTTTTGCGTGTCCGGCAGGTGGTTCTGGCGAGTCGAGCAGGTGGTTCCGGCGTGCTCGGCAGGTGCTTCCGGGGTCATTGGCACGGGGTTCTGTCATATCTGAGAGGTGGTTCCGGCATGCCCGGCAGGTGATTCCGGAGTGTTCGCCAAGTGTTTCCGGCGTAGCCGGCAGGTGATTTTGCATGTCCAGCGGTCGTTCCGGCGGGTCGAGCCGGTGGTTCCGGCGTGTCCGGCAGGTGGTTCCGGTCTGTCCGGCAGGTGGTTCTGTGGTGTCCGGCACGAGGTTCAGTCTGAGAGGCTGTGCCGGCATGCCCCTCACGTGATTCCGGCTTGTCCCCGAAGTGGTGCTGGTGTAGCGGGCAGGTGATTTTGGCGTGTCCGGCAGGTGGTTCAGGCGAGTTGAGCAGGTGGTTGCGACGTGCTCGGCAGGTGCTTCCGGCGTCTCCGGCACGTGTTTCTGGCACATCTGACTGGTGGTTCCGGCATGCCCAAAAGTTGATTCCGGTCTGTCCGGTAGGTGGTTCCGGCGTGCACGGCACGTGGTTCTGGTACGTGTCAGAGGTGGTTGCGTATGCCCAACAGGTGATTCCGGACTGTCCGCCACGTGCTTCTGGCACGTCTGAGAGGTGGTTCCAACATGCCCGGCAGGTCATTTCGGAGAGTCGTCCAAGTGGTTCTGGCGTAGCCCGCAGGTGATTTTGGCGTGTCCGGCAGGTGGTTCCGCCGTGCTCGGCAGGTGGTTCAGGCATGGCCGTCACGTGGTTCCAGTCTGTCCAGGACGTGATTCCAGATTCTCCGGCAGGTGGTTCTGGTACGTCTGAGAGGTGGTTCCGCCATGGCTGGCAGGCGATTCCGGACCGTCCCCCAGGTGGTTCTGGCATAGCCAGCCGTTGATATTGGCCTGTCCGGCAGGTGGTTCCAGCGAGTCGAACAGGTGGCTCCGGCGTGCTCGGCAGGTGGTTCCGGTCTGTCCGGTAGGTGATTCCGGCGTGTCCGGCACGTGCTTCCGGCACGTCTGAGAGGTGGTTCCGGCATGCGCGACAGGTGATTTCGGAGTGTCCGACAGGTGGTTCTGGCGTTCCCGGCAGGTGATTTTGGCGTGTCCGGCAGGTGTTTCTGGCGAGTCGAGCAGGTGGCTCCGGCATGCTCGGCAGGTGCTTCCGGCGTCTCCGGCACTTGGTTCTGGTGTGTCTGAGAGCTGGTTCCGGCATGTCCGGCAGATGATTCCGGAGTGTCCGCCAAGTGGTTCTGGCATACCCAGCAGGTGATTTTGGCGTGTCAGGGAGGTGGTACCGGTGAGTCGAGCAGGTGGTTCCGGCGTTCTCAGCAGGTGGTTCAGGCGGTTCTTGCAGGTGGTATCCGTCTGTTCGGGGTGTGGTTCCAGCATCTCATGAACACGTTTCTGGCACGTCTGAGATGTGGTTCCAGCCGGCCCGACAGGTGTTTCCGCAGTGTCCGCCAAGCGGTTCTGGCGTAGTTGGCAGGTGATTTTGGCATGACTGGCAGGTGGTTCCAGCAAGCCTGGCAGGTGATTCCAAAGTGTTCACCAACTGGTTGTGGCGTAGCCGGCAGGTGATTTTTGCGTGATCGGCAGGTGGTTCTGGCGAGTCGAGCAGGTGGTTCCGGCGTGCTCGGCTGGTGCTTCCGGGGTCATTGGCACGGGGTTCTGGCATGTCTGAGAGGTGGTTCCTGCATGCCCGGCAAGTGATTCCGGAGTGTTCGCCAAGTGGTTCTGGCATAGTCGGCAGGTGATTTTGGCATGTCCGGCAGGTGGTTCAGGCGAGTTGAGCAGGTGGTTCCAACGTGCTTGGCAGGTGCTTCCGGCGTCTCCGGCACGTGTTTCTGGCACATCTGACAGGTGGTTCCGGCATGCCCGAAAGGTGATTCCGGTCTGTCCGGTAGGTGGATCCAGCCGGCACGGCATGTGGTTCTGGTACGTCTCAGAGGTGGTTGCGCATGCCCAACAGGTGATTCCGGCCTGTCCGCCACATGGTTCTGGCACGTCTGAGAGGTGGTTCCGGCATGCCCGGCAGGTCATCCCAGAGAGTCCTCAAAGTGGTTCTGGCATAACACGCAGGTGATTTTGGCGTGTCAGGCAGGTTGTTCCGTGTGCTTGGCAGGTGGTTCAGGCTTGGCCGGCAGGTGGTTCCAGACTGTCCAGGACGTGTTTCCAGCTTCTCCGGCAGGTGGTTCTGGTACGTCTGAGAGGTGGTTCCGCCATGGCTGGCAGGTGATTCCGGACCGTCCAACAGCTGGTTCTGGCATAGCCAGCAGTTGATATTGGCCTGTCCGGCAGGTGGTTCCAGCGAGTCGAACAGGTGGCTCCGGCGGACTCGGCAGGTGGTTCCGGTCTGTCCGGTAGGTGATTCCGGCGTGTCCGGCACGTGCTTCCTGCACGTCTGAGAGGTGGTTCCGGCATGCGCGACAGGTGGTTTCGGAGTGTCCGCCAGGTGGTTCTGGCGTACCCGGCAGGTGATTTCGGAGTGCCCGCCAGGTGGTTCTGGCGTACCCGGCAGGTGATTTTGGCGTGTCCGGCAGGTGTTTCTGGCGAGTCGAGCAGGTGGCTCCGGCATGCTCGGCAGGTGCTTCCGGCGTCTCTGGCACGTGGTTCTGGTGTGTCTGAGAGCTGGTTCCGGCATGTCCGGCAGATGATTCCGGAGTGTCCGCCAAGCGGTTCTGGCATACCCGGCTGGTGATTTGGGCATGTCAGGTAGGTGGTTCCGGCGAGTCGAGCAGGTGGCTCCGGCGTGCTCTGCAGGTTGCTCAGACGGGTCTGGCAGGTGTTTTCCGTCTGTTCGGGGTGTGGTTCCAGCATCTCATGCACATGGTTCTGGCACGTCTGAGATGTGGTTCCGGCCAGCCCGACAGGTGTTTCCACAGTGTCCGCCAAGTGGTACCGGCGTAGTTGGCAGGTGATTTTGGCATGACCGGCACGTGGTTCCAGCAAGCCCGGCAGGTGATTCCGAAGTGTTCCCCAACTGGTTGTGGCGTAGCCGGCAGGTGATTTTTGCGTGTCCGGCAGGTGGTTCTGGCGAGTCGAGCAGGTGGTTCCGGCGTGCTCGGCAGGTGCTTCCGGGGTCATTGGCACGTGGTTCTGGCATATCTGAGAGGTGGTTCCGGCATGCCCGGCAGGTGATTCCGGAGTGTTCGCCAAGTGTTTCCGGCGTAGCCGGCAGGTGATTTTGCATGTCCAGCGGTCGTTCCGGCGGGTCGAGCCGGTGGTTCCGGCGTTTCCGGCAGGTGGTTCCGGTCTGTCCGGCAGGTGGTTCTGTGGTGTCCGGCACGAGGTTCAGTCTGAGAGGCTGTGCCGGCATGCCCCTCACGTGATTCCGGCTTGTCCCCGAAGTGGTGCTGGTGTAGCGGGCAGGTGATTTTGGCGTGTCCGGCAGGTGGTTCAGGCGAGTTGAGCAGGTGGTTGCGACGTGCTCGGCAGGTGCTTCCGGCGTCTCCGGCACGTGTTTCTGGCACATCTGACTGGTGGTTCCGGCATGCCCAAAAGTTGATTCCGGTCTGTCCGGTAGGTGGTTCCGGCGTGCACGGCACGTGGTTCTGGTACGTGTCAGAGGTGGTTGCGTATGCCCAACAGGTGATTCCGGACTGTCCGCCACGTGCTTCTGGCACGTCTGAGAGGTGGTTCCAACATGCCCGGCAGGTCATTTCGGAGAGTCGTCCAAGTGGTTCTGGCGTAGCCCGCAGGTGATTTTGGCGTGTCCGGCAGGTGGTTCCGCCGTGCTCGGCAGGTGGTTCAGGCATGGCTGTCACGTGGTTCCAGTCTGTGCAGGACGTGATTCCAGATTCTCCGGCAGGTGGTTCTGGTACGTCTGAGAGGTGGTTCCGCCATGGCTGGCAGGTGACCCCGGACTGTCCCCCAGGTTGTTCTGGCATAGCCAGCAGTTGATATTGGCCTGTCCGGCAGGTGGTTCCAGCGAGTCGAACAGGTGGCTCCGGCGTTCTTGGCAGGTGGTTCCGGTCTGTCCGGTAGGTGTTTCCGGCGTGTCTGGCACGTGCTTCCGGCACGTCTGAGAGGTGGTTCCGGCATGCGCGGCAGGTGATTCCGTAGTTTCCGCCAGGTGGTTCTGGCGTACCCGGCAGGTGATTTTGGCGTGTCCGGCAGGTGTTCCTGGCGAGTCGAGCAGGTGGCTCCGGCATGCTCGGCAGGTGCTTCCGGCGTCTCCGGCACTTGGTTCTGGTGTGTCTGAGAGCTGGTTCCGGCATGTCCGGCAGATGATTCCGGAGTGTCCGCCACGTGGTTCTGGCATACACAGCAGGTGATTTTGGCGTGTCAGGGAGGTGGTACCGGTGAGTCGAGCAGGTGGTTCCGGCGTGCTCAGCAGGTGGTTCAGGCGGTTCTGGCAGGTGGTATCCGTCTGTTCGGGGTGTGGTTCCAGCATCTCATGAACACGTTTCTGGCAAGTCTGAGATGTGGTTCCAGCCGGCCCGACAGGTGTTTCCGCAGTGTCCGCCAAGCGGTTCTGGCGTAGTTGGCAGGTGATTTTGGCATGACTAGCAGTTGGTTCCAGCAAGCCTGGCAGGTGATTCCAAAGTGTTCACCAACTGGTTGTGGCGTAGCCGGCAGGTGATTTTTGCGTGATCGGCAGGTGGTTCTGGCGAGTCGAGCAGGTTGTTCTGGCGTGCTCGGCTGGTGCTTCCGGGGTCATTGGCACGGGGTTCTGGCATGTCTGAGAGGTGGTTCCTGCATGCCCGGCAAGTGATTCCGGAGTGTTCGCCAAGTGGTTCTGGCATAGTCGGCAGGTGATTTTGGCATGTCCGGCAGGTGGCTCAGGCGAGTTGAGCAGGTGGTTCCAACGTGCTTGGCAGGTGCTTCCGGCGTCTCCGGCACGTGTTTCTGGCACATCTGACAGGTGGTTCCGGCATGCCCGAAAGGTGATTCCGGTCTGTCCGGTAGGTGGTTCCAGCCTGCACGGCATGTGGTTCTGGTAAGTCTCAGAGGTGGTTGCGCATGCCCAACAGGTGATTCCGGACTGTCCGCCACATGGTTCTGGCACGTCTGAGAGGTGGTTCCGGCATGCCCGGCAGGTCATCCCAGAGAGTCCTCCAAGTGGTTCTGGCATAACACGCAGGTGATTTTGGCGTGTCTGGCAGATTGTTCCGTTGTGCTTGGCAGGTGGTTGAGGCTTGGCCGGCAGGTGGTTCCAGACTGTCCAGGACGTGTTTCCAGCTTCTCCGGCAGGTGGTTCTGGTACGTCTGAGAGGTGGTTCCGCCATGGCTGGCAGGCGATTCCGGACCGTCCCCCAGGTGGTTCTGGCATAGCCAGCCGTTGATATTGGCCTGTCCGGCAGGTGGTTCCAGCGAGTCGAACAGGTGGCTCCGGCGTGCTCGGCAGGTGGTTCCGGTCTGTCCGGTAGGTGATTCCGGCGTGTCTGGCACGTGCTTCCGGCACGTCTGAGAGGTGGTTCCGTCATGCGCGGCAGGTGATTCCGGAGTGTCCGCCAGGTGGTTCTGGCGTACCCGGCAGGTGATTTTGGCGTGTCCGGCAGGTGTTTCTGGCGAGTCGAGCAGGTGGCTCCGGCATGCTCGGCAGGTGCTTCCGGCGTCTCCGGCACTTGGTTCTGGTGTGTCTGAGAGCTGGTTCCGGCATGTCCGGCAGATGATTCCGGAGTGTCCGCCAAGTGGTTCTGGCATACCCAGCAGGTGATTTTGGCGTGTCAGGGAGGTGGTACCGGTGAGTCGAGCAGGTGGTTCCGGCGTGCTCAGCAGGTGGTTCAGGCGGTTCTGGCAGGTGGTATCCGTCTGTTCGGGGTGTGGTTCCAGCATCTCATGAACACGTTTCTGGCACGTCTGAGATGTGGTTCCAGCCGGCCCGACAGGTGTTTCCGCAGTGTCCGCCAAGCGGTTCTGGCGTAGTTGGCAGGTGATTTTGGCATGACTGGCAGGTGGTTCCAGCAAGCCTGGCAGGTGATTCCAAAGTGTTCACCAACTGGTTCTGGCGTAGCCGGCAGGTGATTTTTGCGTGATCGGCAGGTGGTTCTGGCGAGTCGAGCAGGTGGTTCCGGCGTGCTCGGCTGGTGCTTCCGGGGTCATTGGCACGGGGTTCTGGCATGTCTGAGAGGTGGTTCCTGCATGCCCGGCAAGTGATTCCGGAGTGTTCGCCAAGTGGTTCTGGCATAGTCGGCAGGTGATTTTGGCATGTCCGGCAGGTGGTTCAGGCGGGTTGAGCAGGTGGTTCCAACGTGCTTGGCAGGTGCTTCCGGCGTCTCCAGCACGTGTTTCTGGCACATCTGACAGGTGGTTCCGGCATGCCCGAAAGGTGATTCCGGTCTGTCCGGTAGGTGGTTCCAGCCTGCACGGCATGTGGTTCTGGTACGTCTCAGAGGTGGTTGCGCATGCCCAACAGGTGATTCCGGACTGTCCGCCACATGGTTCTGGCACGTCTGAGAGGTGGTTCCGGCATGCCCGGCAGGTCATCCCAGAGAGTCCTCCAAGTGGTTCTGGCATAACACGCAGGTGATTTTGGCGTGTCAGGCAGGTTGTTCCGTTGTACTTGGCAGGTGGTTCAGGCTTGGAAGGCAGGTGGTTCCAGAATGTCCAGGACGTGTTTCCAGCTTCTCCGGCAGGTGGTTCTGGTACGTCTGAGAGGTGGTTCCGCCATGGCTGGCAGGTGATTCCGGACCGTCCAACAGCTGGTTCTGGCATAGCCAGCAGTTGATATTGGCCTGTCCGGCAGGTGGTTCCAGCGTGTCGAACAGGTGGCTCCGGCGTACTCGGCAGGTGGTTCCGGTCTGTCCGGTAGGTCATTCCGGCGTGTCCGGCACGTGCTTCCGGCACGTCTGAGAGGTGGTTCCGGCATGCGCGACAGGTGGTTTCGGAGTGCCCGCCAGGTGGTTCTGGCGTACCCGGCAGGTGATTTTGGCGTGTCCGGCAGGTGTTTCTGGCGAGTCGAGCAGGTGGCTCCGGCATGCTCGGCAGGTGCTTCCGGCGTCTCCGGCACTTGGTTCTGGTGTGTCTGAGAGCTGGTTCCGGCATGTCCGGCAGATGATTCCGGAGTGTCCGCCGAGTGGTTCTGGCATACCCAGCAGGTGATTTTGGCGTGTCAGGGAGGTGGTACCGGTGAGTCGAGCAGGTGGTTCCGGCGTGCTCAGCAGGTGGTTCAGGCGGTTCTGGCAGGTGGTATCCGTCTGTTCGGGGTGTGGTTCCAGCATCTCATGAACACGTTTCTGGCAAGTCTGAGATGTGGTTCCAGCCGGCCCGACAGGTGTTTCCGCAGTGTCCGCCAAGCGGTTCTGGCGTAGTTGGCAGGTGATTTTGGCATGACTGGCAGGTGGTTCCAGCAAGCCTGGCAGGTGATTCCAAAGTGTTCACCAACTGGTTGTGGCGTAGCCGGCAGGTGATTTTTGTGTGATCGGCAGGTGGTTCTGGCGAGTCGAGCAGGTGGTTCCGGCGTGCTCGGCTGGTGCTTCCGGGGTCATTGGCACGGGGTTCTGGCATGTCTGAGAGGTGGTTCCTGCATGCCCGGCAAGTGATTCCGGAGTGTTCGCCAAGTGGTTCTGGCATAGTCGGCAGGTGATTTTGGCATGTCCGGCAGGTGGTTCAGGCGGGTTGAGCAGGTGGTTCCAACGTGCTTGGCAGGTGCTTCCGGCGTCTCCAGCACGTGTTTCTGGCACATCTGACAGGTGGTTCCGGCATGCCCGAAAGGTGATTCCGGTCTGTCCGGTAGGTGGTTCCAGCCTGCACGGCATGTGGTTCTGGTACGTCTCAGAGGTGGTTGCGCATGCCCAACAGGTGATTCCGGACTGTCCGCCACATGGTTCTGGCACGTCTGAGAGGTGGTTCCGGCATGCCCGGCAGGTCATCCCAGAGAGTCCTCCAAGTGGTTCTGGCATAACACGCAGGTGATTTTGGCGTGTCAGGCAGGTTGTTCCGTTGTGCTTGGCAGGTGGTTCAGGCTTGGCCGGCAGGTGGTTCCAGACTGTCCAGGACGTGTTTCCAGCTTCTCCGGCAGGTGGTTCTGGTACGTCTGAGAGGTGGTTCCGCCATGGCTGGCAGGTGATTCCGGACCGTCCAACAGCTGGTTCTGGCATAGCCAGCAGTTGATATTGGCCTGTCCGGCAGGTGGTTCCAGCGAGTCGAACAGGTGGCTCCGGCGTGCTCGGCAGGTGGTTCCGGTCTGTCCGGTAGGTGATTCCGGCGTGTCCGGCACGTGCTTCCGGCACGTCTGAGAGGTGGTTCCGGCATGCGCGACAGGTGGTTTCGGAGTGTCCGCCAGGTGGTTCTGGCGTACCCGGCAGGTGATTTTGACGTGTCCGACAGGTGTTTCTGGCGAGTCGAGCAGGTGGCTCCTGCATGCTCGGCAGGTGCTTCCGGCGTCTCCGGCATGTGGTTCTGGTGTGTCTGAGAGCTGGTTCCGGCATGTCCGGCAGATGATTCCGGAGTGTCTGCCAAGTGGTTCTGGCATACCCGGCTGGTGATTTGGGCATGCCAGGTAGGTGGCTCCAGCGTGCTCGGCAGGTTGTTCAGACGGGTCTGGCAGGTGTTTTCCGTCTGTTCGGGGTGTGGTTCCAGCATCTCATGCACATGGTTCTGGCACGTCTGAGATGCGGTTCCAGCCGGCCCGACAGGTGTTTCCACAGTGTCCGCCAAGTGGTACTGGCGTAGTTGGCAGGTGACTTTGGCATGACCGGCAGGTGGTTCCAGCAAGCCCGGCAGGTGATTCCGAAGTGTTCCCCAACTGGTTGTGGCATAGCCGGCAGGTGATTTTTGCGTGTCCGGCAGGTGGTTCTGGCGAGTCGAGCAGGTGGTTCCGGCGTGCTCGGCAGGTGCTTCCGGGGTCATTGGCACGGGGTTCTGGCATATCTGAGAGGTGGTTCCGGAATGCCCGGCAGGTGATTCCGGAGTGTTCGCCAAGTTTATCCGGCGTAGCCGGCAGGTGATTTTGCATGTCCAGCGGTCGTTCCGGAGGGTCGAGCCGGTGGTTCCGGCGTGTCCGGCAGGTGGTTCCGGTCTGTCCAGCAGGTGGTTCTGTGGTGTCCGGCACGAGGTTCAGTCTGAGAGGCTGTGCCGGCATGCCCCTCACGTGATTCCGGCTTGTCCCCGAAGTGGTGCTGGTGTAGCGGGCAGGTGATTTTGGCGTGTCCGGCAGGTGGTTCAGGCGAGTTGAGCAGGTGGTTGCGACGTGCTCGGCAGGTGCTTCCGGCGTCTCCGGCACGTGTTTCTGGCACATCTGACTGGTGGTTCCGGCATGCCCAAAAGTTGATTCCGGTCTGTCCGGTAGGTGGTTCCGGCGTGCACGGCACGTGGTTCTGGTACGTGTCAGAGGTGGTTGCGTATGCCCAACAGGTGATTCCGGACTGTCCGCCACGTGCTTCTGGCACGTCTGAGAGGTGGTTCCAACATGCCCGGCAGGTCATTTCGGAGAGTCGTCCAAGTGGTTCTGGCGTAGCCCGCAGGTGATTTTGGCGTGTCCGGCAGGTGGTTCCGCCGTGCTCGGCAGGTGGTTCAGGCATGGCCGTCACGTGGTTCCAGTCTGTCCAGGACGTGTTTCCAGCTTCTCCGGCAGGTGGTTCTGGTACGTCTGAGAGGTGGTTCCGCCATGGCTGGCAGGTGATCCCGGACTGTCCCCCAGGTGGTTCTGGCATAGCCAGCAGTTGATATTGGCCTGTCCGGCAGGTGGCTCCAGCGAGTCGAACAGGTGGCTCCGGCATTCTTGGCAGGTGGTTCCGGTCTGTCCGGTAGGTGTTTCCGGCGTGTCTGGCACGTGCTTCCGGCACGTCTGAGAGGTGGTTCCGTCATGCGCGGCAGGTGATTCCGGAGTGTCCGCCAGGTGGTTCTGGCATACCCAGCAGGTGATTTTGGCGTGTCAGGGAGGTGGTACCGGTGAGTCGAGCAGGTGGTTCCGGCGTGCTCAGCAGGTGGTTCAGGCGGTTCTGGCAGGTGGTATCCGTCTGTTCGGGGTGTGGTTCCAGCATCTCATGAACACGTTTCTGGCACGTCTGAGATGTGGTTCCAGCCGGCCCGACAGGTGTTTCCGCAGTGTCCGCCAAGCGGTTCTGGCGTAGTTGGCAGGTGATTTTGGCATGACTGGCAGGTGGTTCCAGCAAGCCTGGCAGGTGATTCCAAAGTGTTCACCAACTGGTTGTGGCGTAGCCGGCAGGTGATTTTTGCGTGATCGGCAGGTGGTTCTGGCGAGTCGAGCAGGTGGTTCCGGCGTGCTCGGCTGGTGCTTCCGGGGTCATTGGCACGGGGTTCTGGCATGTCTGAGAGGTGGTTCCTGCATGCCCGGCAAGTGATTCCGGAGTGTTCGCCAAGTGGTTCTGGCATAGTCGGCAGGTGATTTTGGCATGTCCGGCAGGTGGTTCAGGCGAGTTGAGCAGGTGGTTCCAACGTGCTTGGCAGGTGCTTCCGGCGTCTCCGGCACGTGTTTCTGGCACATCTGACAGGTGGTTCCGGCATGCCCGAAAGGTGATTCCGGTCTGTCCGGTAGGTGGTTCCAGCCTGCACGGCATGTGGCTCTGGTACGTCTCAGAGGTGGTTGCGCATGCCCAACAGGTGATTCCGGACTGTCTAGCAGATGGTTCTGGCACGTCTGAGAGGTGGTTCCGGCATGCCCGGCAGGTCATCCCAGAGAGTCCTCCAAGTGGTTCTGGCATAACACGCAGGTGATTTTGGCGTGTCTGGCAGGTTGTTCCGTTGTGCTTGGCAGGTGGTTCAGGCTTGGCCGGCAGGTGGTTCCAGACTGTCCAGGACGTGTTTCCAGCTTCTCCGGCAGGTGGTTCTGGTACGTCTGAGAGGTGGTTCCGCCATGGCTGGCAGGCGATGCCGGACCGTCCCCCAGGTGGTTCTGGCATAGCCAGCAGTTGATATTGGCCTGTCCGGCAGGTGGTTCCAGCGAGTCGAACAGGTGGCTCTGGCGTGCTCGGCAAGTGATTCCGGAGTGTTCGCCAAGTGGTTCTGGCATAGTCGGCAGGTGATTTGGGCATGTCCGGCAGGTGGTTCAGGCGAGTTGAGCAGGTGGTTCCAACGTGCTTGGCAGGTGCTTCCGGCGTCTCCGGCACGTGTTTCTGGCACATCTGACAGGTGGTTCCGGCATGCCCGAAAGGTGATTCCGGTCTGTCCGGCAGGTGGTTCTGTGGTGTCCGGCACGAGGTTCAGTCTGAGAGGCTGTGCCGGCATGCCCCTCACGTGATTCCGGCTTGTCCCCGAAGTGGTGCTGGTGTAGCGGGCAGGTGATTTTGGCGTGTCCGGCAGGTGGTTCAGGCGAGTTGAGCAGGTGGTTGCGACGTGCTCGGCAGGTGCTTCCGGCGTCTCCGGCACGTGTTTCTGGCACATCTGACTGGTGGTTCCGGCATGCCCAAAAGTTGATTCCGGTCTGTCCGGTAGGTGGTTCCGGCGTGCACGGCACGTGGTTCTGGTACGTGTCAGAGCTGGTTGCGTATGCCCAACAGGTGATTCCGGACTGTCCGCCACGTGCTTCTGGCACGTCTGAGAGGTGGTTCCAACATGCCCGGCAGGTCATTTCGGAGAGTCGTCCAAGTGGTTCTGGCGTAGCCCGCAGGTGATTTTGGCGTGTCCGGCAGGTGGTTCCGCCGTGCTCGGCAGGTGGTTCAGGCATGGCCGTCACGTGGTTCCAGTCTGTGCAGGACGTGATTCCAGATTCTCCGGCAGGTGGTTCTGGTACGTCTGAGAGGTGGTTCCGCCATGGCTGGCAGGTGACCCCGGACTGTCCCCCAGGTTGTTCTGGCATAGCCAGCAGTTGATATTGGCCTGTCCGGCAGGTGGTTCCAGCGAGTCGAACAGGTGGCTCCGGCGTTCTTGGCAGGTGGTTCCGGTCTGTCCGGTAGGTGTTTCCGGCGTGTCTGGCACGTGCTTTCGGCACGTCTGAGAGGTGGTTCCGGCACGGGCGACAGGTGGTTCCGTAGTTTCCGCCAGGTGGTTCTGGCGTACCCGGCAGGTGATTTTGGCGTGTCCGGCAGGTGTTTCTGGCGAGTCGAGCAGGTGGCTCCGGCATGCTCGGCAGGTGCTTCTGGCGTCTCCGGCACTTGGTTCTGGTGTGTCTGAGAGCTGGTTCCGGCATGTCCGTCAGATGATTCCGGAGTGTCCGCCGAGTGGTTCTGGCATACCCAGCAGGTGATTTTGGCGTGTCAGGGAGGTGGTACCGGTGAGTCGAGCAGGTGGTTCCGGCGTGCTCAGCAGGTGGTTCAGGCGGTTCTGGCAGGTGGTATCCGTCTGTTCGGGGTGTGGTTCCAGCATCTCATGAACACGTTTCTGGCACGTCTGAGATGTGGTTCCAGCCGGCCCGACAGGTGTTTCCGCAGTGTCCGCCAAGCGGTTCTGGCGTAGTTGGCAGGTGATTTTGGCATGACTGGCAGGTGGTTCCAGCAAGCCTGGCAGGTGATTCCAAAATGTTCACCAACTGGTTGTGGCGTAGCCGGCAGGTGATTTTTGCGTGATCGGCAGGTGGTTCTGGCGAGTCGAGCAGGTGGTTCCGGCGTGCTCGGCTGGTGCTTCCGGGGTCATTGGCACGGGGTTCTGGCATGTCTGAGAGGTGGTTCCTGCATGCCCGGCAAGTGATTCCGGAGTGTTCGCCAAGTGGTTCTGGCATAGTCGGCAGGTGATTTTGGCATGTCCGGCAGGTGGTTCAGGCGGGTTGAGCAGGTGGTTCCAACGTGCTTGGCAGGTGCTTCCGGCGTCTCCAGCACGTGTTTCTGGCACATCTGACAGGTGGTTCCGGCATGCCCGAAAGGTGATTCCGGTCTGTCCGGTAGGTGGTTCCTGCCTGCACGGCATGTGGTTCTGGTACGTCTCAGAGGTGGTTGCGCATGCCCAACAGGTGATTCCGGACTGTCCGCCACATGGTTCTGGCACGTCTGAGAGGTGGTTCCGGCATGCCCGGAAGGTCATCCCAGAGAGTCCTCCAAGTGGATCTGGCATAACACGCAGGTGATTTTGGCGTGTCAGGCAGGTTGTTCCGTTGTGCTTGGCAGGTGGTTCAGGCTTGGCCGGCAGGTGGTTCCAGACTGTCCAGGACGTGTTTCCAGCTTCTCCGGCAGGTGGTTCTGGTACGTCTGAGAGGTGGTTCCGCCATGGCTGGCAGGTGATTCCGGACCGTCCAACAGCTGGTTCTGGCATAGCCAGCAGTTGATATTGGCCTGTCCGGCAGGTGGTTCCAGCGAGTCGAACAGGTGGCTCCGGCGTGCTCGGCAGGTGGTTCCGGTCTGTCCGGTACGTGATTCCGGCGTGTCCGGCACGTGCTTCCGGCACGTCTGAGAGGTGGTTCCGGCATGCGCGACAGGTGGTTTCGGAGTGTCCGCCAGGTGGTTCTGGCGTACCCGGCAGGTGATTTTGACGTGTCCGGCAGGTGTTTCTGGCGAGTCGAGCAGGTGGCTCCTGCATGCTCGGCAGGTGCTTCCGGCGTCTCCGTCATGTGGTTCTGGTGTGTCTGAGAGCTGGTTCCGGCATGTCCGGCAGATGATTCCGGAGTGTCCGCCAAGTGGTTCTGGCATACCCGGCTGGTGATTTGGGCATGCCAGGTAGGTGGCTCCGGCGTGCTCGGCAGGTTGTTCAGACGGGTCTGGCAGGTGTTTTCCGTCTGTTCGGGGTGTGGTTCCAGCATCTCATGCACATGGTTCTGGCACGTCTGAGATGCGGTTCCAGCCGGGCCGACAGGTGTTTCCACAGTGTCCGCCAAGTGGTACTGGCGTAGTTGGCAGGTGACTTTGGCATGACCGGCAGGTGGTTCCAGCAAGCCCGGCAGGTGATTCCGAAGTGTTCCCCAACTGGTTGTGGCATAGCCGGCAGGTGATTTTTGCGTGTCCGGCAGGTGGTTCTGGCGAGTCGAGCAGGTGGTTCCGGCGTGCTCGGCAGGTGCTTCCGGGGTCATTGGCACGGGGTTCTGGCATATCTGAGAGGTGGTTCCGGAATGCCCGGCAGGTGATTCCAGAGTGTTCGCCAAGTTTTTCCAGCGTAGCCGGCAGGTGATTTTGCATGTCCAGCGGTCGTTCCGGCGGGTCGAGCCGGTGGTTCCGGCGTGTCCGGCAGGTGGTTCCGGTCTGTCCAGCAGGTGGTTCTGTGGTGTCCGGCACGAGGTTCAGTCTGAGAGGCTGTGCCGGCATGCCCCTCACGTGATTCCGGCTTGTCCCCGAAGTGGTGCTGGTGTAGCGGGCAGGTGATTTTGGCGTGTCCGGCAGGTGGTTCAGGCGAGTTGAGCAGGTGGTTGCGACGTGCTCGGCAGGTGCTTCCGGCGTCTCCGGCACGTGTTTCTGGCACACCTGACTGGTGGTTCCGGCATGCCCAAAAGTTGATTCCGGTCTGTCCGGTAGGTGGTTCCGGCGTGCACGGCACGTGGTTCTGGTACGTGTCAGAGGTGGTTGCGTATGCCCAACAGGTGATTCCGGACTGTCCGCCACGTGCTTCTGGCACGTCTGAGAGGTGGTTCCAACATGCCCGGCAGGTCATTTCGGAGAGTCGTCCAAGTGGTTCTGGCGTAGCCCGCAGGTGATTTTGGCGTGTCCGGCAGGTGGTTCCGCCGTGCTCGGCAGGTGGTTCAGGCATGGCCGTCACGTGGTTCCAGTCTGTCCAGGACGTGTTTCCAGTTTCTCCGGCAGGTGGTTCTGGTACGTCTGAGAGGTGGTTCCGCCATGGCTGGCAGGTGATCCCGGACTGTCCCCCAGGTGGTTCTGGCATAGCCAGCAGTTGATATTGGCCTGTCCGGCAGGTGGCTCCAGCGAGTCGAACAGGTGGCTCCGGCATTCTTGGCAGGTGGTTCCGGTCTGTCCGGTAGGTGTTTCCGGCGTGTCTGGCACGTGCTTCCGGCACGTCTGAGAGGTGGTTCCGTCATGCGCGGCAGGTGATTCCGGAGTGTCCGCCAGGTGGTTCTGGCATACCCGGCAGGTGATTTTGGCGTGTCCGGCAGGTGTTTCTGGCGAGTCGAGCAGGTGGCTCCGGCATGCTCGGCAGGTGCTTCCGGCGTCTCCGGCACTTGGTTCTGGTGTGTCTGAGAGCTGGTTCCGGCATGTCCGTCAGATGATTCCGGAGTGTCCGCCGAGTGGTTCTGGCATACCCAGCAGGTGATTTTGGCGTGTCAGGGAGGTGGTACCGGTGAGTCGAGCAGGTGGTTCCGGCGTGCTCAGCAGGTGGTTCAGGCGGTTCTGGCAGGTGGTATCCGTCTGTTCGGGGTGTGGTTCCAGCATCTCATGAACACGTTTCTGGCACGTCTGAGATGTGGTTCCAGCCGGCCCGACAGGTGTTTCCGCAGTGTCCGCCAAGCGGTTCTGGCGTAGTTGGCAGGTGATTTTGGCATGACTGGCAGGTGGTTCCAGCAAGCCTGGCAGGTGATTCCAAAGTGTTCACCAACTGGTTGTGGCGTAGCCGGCAGGTGATTTTTGCGTGATCGGCAGGTGGTTCTGGCGAGTCGAGCAGGTGGTTCCGGCGTGCTCGGCTGGTGCTTCCGGGGTCATTGGCACGGGGTTCTGGCATGTCTGAGAGGTGGTTCCTGCATGCCCGGCAAGTGATTCCGGAGTGTTCGCCAAGTGGTTCTGGCATAGTCGGCAGGTGATTTTGGCATGTCCGGCAGGTGGTTCAGGCGGGTTGAGCAGGTGGTTCCAACGTGCTTGGCAGGTGCTTCCGGCGTCTCCAGCACGTGTTTCTGGCACATCTGACAGGTGGTTCCGGCATGCCCGAAAGGTGATTCCGGTCTGTCCGGTAGGTGGTTCCAGCCTGCACGGCATGTGGTTCTGGTACGTCTCAGAGGTGGTTGCGCATGCCCAACAGGTGATTCCGGACTGTCCGCCACATGGTTCTGGCACGTCTGAGAGGTGGTTCCGGCATGCCCGGAAGGTCATCCCAGAGAGTCCTCCAAGTGGTTCTGGCATAACACGCAGGTGATTTTGGCGTGTCAGGCAGGTTGTTCCGTTGTGCTTGGCAGGTGGTTCAGGCTTGGCCGGCAGGTGGTTCCAGACTGTCCAGGACGTGTTTCCAGCTTCTCCGGCAGGTGGTTCTGGTACGTCTGAGAGGTGGTTCCGCCATGGCTGGCAGGTGATTCCGGACCGTCCAACAGCTGGTTCTGGCATAGCCAGCAGTTGATATTGGCCTGTCCGGCAGGTGGTTCCAGCGAGTCGAACAGGTGGCTCCGGCGTGCTCGGCAGGTGGTTCCGGTCTGTCCGGTAGGTGATTCCGGCGTGTCCGGCACGTGCTTCCGGCACGTCTGAGAGGTGGTTCCGGCATGCGCGACAGGTGGTTTCGGAGTGTCCGCCAGGTGGTTCTGGCGTACCCGGCAGGTGATTTTGACGTGTCCGGCAGGTGTTTCTGGCGAGTCGAGCAGGTGGCTCCTGCATGCTCGGCAGGTGCTTCCGGCGTCTCCGGCATGTGGTTCTGGTGTGTCTGAGAGCTGGTTCCGGCATGTCCGGCAGATGATTCCGGAGTGTCCGCCAAGTGGTTCTGGCATACCCGGCTGGTGATTTGGGCATGCCAGGTAGGTGGCTCCGGCGGGCTCGGCAAGTTGTTCAGACGGGTCTGGCAGGTGTTTTCCGTCTGTTCGGGGTGTGGTTCCAGCATCTCATGCACATGGTTCTGGCACGTCTGAGATGCGGTTCCAGCCGAGCCTACAGGTGTTTCCACAGTGTCCGCCAAGTGGTACTGGCGTAGTTGGCAGGTGACTTTGGCATGACCGGCAGGTGGTTCCAGCAAGCCCGGCAGGTGATTCCGAAGTGTTCCCCAACTGGTTGTGGCATAGCCGGCAGGTGATTTTTGCGTGTCCGGCAGGTGGTTCTGGCGAGTCGAGCAGGTGGTTCCGGCGTGCTCGGCAGGTGCTTCCGGAGTCATTGGCACGGGGTTCTGGCATATCTGAGAGGTGGTTCCGGAATGCCCGGCAGGTGATTCCAGAGTGTTCGCCAAGTTTTTCCGGCGTAGCCGGCAGGTGATTTTGCATGTCCAGCGGTCGTTCCGGCGGGTCGAGCCGGTGGTTCCGGCGTGTCCGGCAGGTGGTTCCGGTCTGTCCAGCAGGTGGTTCTGTGGTGTCCGGCATGAGGTTCAGTCTGAGAGGCTGTGCCGGCATGCCCCTCACGTGATTCCGGCTTGTCCCCGAAGTGGTGCTGGTGTAGCGGGCAGGTGATTTTGGCGTGTCCGGCAGGTGGTTCAGGCGAGTTGAGCAGGTGGTTGCGACGTGCTCGGCAGGTGCTTCCGGCGTCTCCGGCACGTGTTTCTGGCACACCTGACTGGTGGTTCCGGCATGCCCAAAAGTTGATTCCGGTCTGTCCGGTAGGTGGTTCCGGCGTGCACGGCACGTAGTTCTGGTACGTGTCAGAGGTGGTTGCGTATGCCCAACAGGTGATTCCGGACTGTCCGCCACGTGCTTCTGGCACGTCTGAGAGGTGGTTCCAACATGCCCGGCAGGTCATTTCGGAGAGTCGTCCAAGTGGTTCTGGCGTAGCCCGCAGGTGATTTTGGCGTGTCCGGCAGGTGGTTCCGCCGTGCTCGGCAGGTGGTTCAGGCATGGACGTCACGTGGTTCCAGTCTGTCCAGGACGTGTTTCCAGTTTCTCCGGCAGGTGGTTCTGGTACGTCTGAGAGGTGGTTCCGCCATGGCTGGCAGGTGATCCCGGACTGTCCCCCAGGTGGTTCTGGCATAGCCAGCAGTTGATATTGGCCTGTCCGGCAGGTGGCTCCAGCGAGTCGAACAGGTGGCTCCGGCATTCTTGGCAGGTGGTTCCGGTCTGTCCGGTAGGTGTTTCCGGCGTGTCTGGCACGTGCTTCCGGCACGTCTGAGAGGTGGTTCCGTCATGCGCGGCAGGTGATTCCGGAGTGTCCGCCAGGTGGTTCTGGAATACCCGGCAGGTGATTTTGGCGTGTCAGGGAGGTGGTACCGGTGAGTCGAGCAGGTGGTTCCGGCGTGCTCAGCAGGTGGTTCAGGCGGTTCTGGCAGGTGGTATCCGTCTGTTCGGGGTGTGGTTCCAGCATCTCATGAACACGTTTCTGGCACGTCTGAGATGTGGTTCCAGCCGGCCCGACAGGTGTTTCCGCAGTGTCCGCCAAGCGGTTCTGGCGTAGTTGGCAGGTGATTTTGGCATGACTGGCAGGTGGTTCCAGCAAGCCTGGCAGGTGATTCCAAAGTGTTCACCAACTGGTTGTGGCGTAGCCGGCAGGTGATTTTTGCGTGATCGGCAGGTGGTTCTGGCGAGTCGAGCAGGTGGTTCCGGCGTGCTCGGCTGGTGCTTCCGGGGTCATTGGCACGGGGTTCTGGCATGTCTGAGAGGTGGTTCCTGCATGCCCGGCAAGTGATTCCGGAGTGTTCGCCAAGTGGTTCTGCCATAGTCGGCAGGTGATTTTGGCATGTCCGGCAGGTGGTTCAGGCGAGTTGAGCAGGTGGTTCCAACGTGCTTGGCAGGTGCTTCCGGAGTCTCCGGCACGTGTTTCTGGCACATCTGACAGGTGGTTCCGGCATGCCCGAAAGGTGATTCCGGTCTGTCCGGTAGGTGGTTCCAGCCGGCACGGCATGTGGTTCTGGTACGTCTCAGAGGTGGTTGCGCATGCCCAACAGGTGATTCCGGACTGTCCGCCACATGGTTCTGGCACGTCTGAGAGGTGGTTCCGGCATGCCCGGCAGGTCATCCCAGAGAGTCCTCCAAGTGGTTCTGGCATAACACGCAGGTGATTTTGGCGTGTCAGGCAGGTTGTTCCGTTGTGCTTGGCAGGTGGTTCAGGCTTGGACGGCAGGTGCTTCCAGACTGTCCAGGACGTGTTTCCAGCTTCTCCGGCAGGTGGTTCTGGTACGTCTGAGAGGTGGTTCCGCCATGGCTGGCAGGTGATTCCGGACCGTCCAACAGCTGGTTCTGGCATAGCCAGCAGTTGATATTGGCCTGTCCGGCAGGTGGTTCCAGCGAGTCGAACAGGTGGCTCCGGCGTGCTCGGCAGGTGGTTCCGGTCTGTCCGGTAGGTGATTCCGGCGTGTCCGGCACGTGCTTCCGGCACGTCTGAGAGGTGGTTCCGGCATGCGCGACAGGTGATTTCGGAGTGTCCGCCAGGTGGTTCTGGCGTACCCGGCAGGTGATTTTGACGTGTCCGGCAGGTGTTTCTGGCGAGTCGAGCAGGTGGCTCCTGCATGCTCGGCAGGTGCTTCCGGCGTCTCCGGCATGTGGTTCTGGTGTGTCTGAGAGCTGGTTCCGGCATGTCCGGCAGATGATTCCGGAGTGTCCGCCAAGTGGTTCTGGCATACCCGGCTGGTGATTTGGGCATGCCAGGTAGGTGGCTCCGGCGGGCTCGGCAAGTTGTTCAGACGGGTCTGGCAGGTGTTTTCCGTCTGTTCGGGGTGTGGTTCCAGCATCTCATGCACATGGTTCTGGCACGTCTGAGATGCGGTTCCAGCCGAGCCTACAGGTGTTTCCACAGTGTCCGCCAAGTGGTACTGGCGTAGTTGGCAGGTGACTTTGGCATGACCGGCAGGTGGTTCCAGCAAGCCCGGCAGGTGATTCCGAAGTGTTCCCCAACTGGTTGTGGCATAGCCGGCAGGTGATTTTTGCGTGTCCGGCAGGTGGTTCTGGCGAGTCGAGCAGGTGGTTCCGGCGTGCTCGGCAGGTGCTTCCGGGGTCATTGGCACGGGGTTCTGGCATATCTGAGAGGTGGTTCCGGAATGCCCGGCAGGTGATTCCAGAGTGTTCGCCAAGTTTTTCCGGCGTAGCCGGCAGGTGATTTTGCATGTCCAGCGGTCGTTCCGGCGGGTCGAGCCGGTGGTTCCGGCGTGTCCGGCAGGTGGTTCCGGTCTGTCCAGCAGGTGGTTCTGTGGTGTCCGGCATGAGGTTCAGTCTGAGAGGCTGTGCCGGCATGCCCCTCACGTGATTCCGGCTTGTCCCCGAAGTGGTGCTGGTGTAGCGGGCAGGTGATTTTGGCGTGTCCGGCAGGTGGTTCAGGCGAGTTGAGCAGGTGGTTGCGACGTGCTCGGCAGGTGCTTCCGGCGTCTCCGGCACGTGTTTCTGGCACACCTGACTGGTGGTTCCGGCATGCCCAAAAGTTGATTCCGGTCTGTCCGGTAGGTGGTTCCGGCGTGCACGGCACGTAGTTCTGGTACGTGTCAGAGGTGGTTGCGTATGCCCAACAGGTGATTCCGGACTGTCCGCCACGTGCTTCTGGCACGTCTGAGAGGTGGTTCCAACATGCCCGGCAGGTCATTTCGGAGAGTCGTCCAAGTGGTTCTGGCGTAGCCCGCAGGTGATTTTGGCGTGTCCGGCAGGTGGTTCCGCCGTGCTCGGCAGGTGGTTCAGGCATGGACGTCACGTGGTTCCAGTCTGTCCAGGACGTGTTTCCAGTTTCTCCGGCAGGTGGTTCTGGTACGTCTGAGAGGTGGTTCCGCCATGGCTGGCAGGTGATCCCGGACTGTCCCCCAGGTGGTTCTGGCATAGCCAGCAGTTGATATTGGCCTGTCCGGCAGGTGGCTCCAGCGAGTCGAACAGGTGGCTCCGGCATTCTTGGCAGGTGGTTCCGGTCTGTCCGGTAGGTGTTTCCGGCGTGTCTGGCACGTGCTTCCGGCACGTCTGAGAGGTGGTTCCGTCATGCGCGGCAGGTGATTCCGGAGTGTCCGCCAGGTGGTTCTGGCATACCCGGCAGGTGATTTTGGCGTGTCAGGGAGGTGGTACCGGTGAGTCGAGCAGGTGGTTCCGGCGTGCTCAGCAGGTGGTTCAGGCGGTTCTGGCAGGTGGTATCCGTCTGTTCGGGGTGTGGTTCCAGCATCTCATGAACACGTTTCTGGCACGTCTGAGATGTGGTTCCAGCCGGCCCGACAGGTGTTTCCGCAGTGTCCGCCAAGCGGTTCTGGCGTAGTTGGCAGGTGATTTTGGCATGACTGGCAGGTGGTTCCAGCAAGCCTGGCAGGTGATTCCAAAGTGTTCACCAACTGGTTGTGGCGTAGCCGGCAGGTGATTTTTGCGTGATCGGCAGGTGGTTCTGGCGAGTCGAGCAGGTGGTTCCGGCGTGCTCGGCTGGTGCTTCCGGGGTCATTGGCACGGGGTTCTGGCATGTCTGAGAGGTGGTTCCTGCATGCCCGGCAAGTGATTCCGGAGTGTTCGCCAAGTGGTTCTGCCATAGTCGGCAGGTGATTTTGGCATGTCCGGCAGGTGGTTCAGGCGAGTTGAGCAGGTGGTTCCAACGTGCTTGGCAGGTGCTTCCGGAGTCTCCGGCACGTGTTTCTGGCACATCTGACAGGTGGTTCCGGCATGCCCGAAAGGTGATTCCGGTCTGTCCGGTAGGTGGTTCCAGCCGGCACGGCATGTGGTTCTGGTACGTCTCAGAGGTGGTTGCGCATGCCCAACAGGTGATTCCGGACTGTCCGCCACATGGTTCTGGCACGTCTGAGAGGTGGTTCCGGCATGCCCGGCAGGTCATCCCAGAGAGTCCTCCAAGTGGTTCTGGCATAACACGCAGGTGATTTTGGCGTGTCAGGCAGGTTGTTCCGTTGTGCTTGGCAGGTGGTTCAGGCTTGGACGGCAGGTGCTTCCAGACTGTCCAGGACGTGTTTCCAGCTTCTCCGGCAGGTGGTTCTGGTACGTCTGAGAGGTGGTTCCGCCATGGCTGGCAGGTGATTCCGGACCGTCCCCCATGTGGTTCTGGCATAGCCAGCAGTTGATATTGGCCTGTCCGGCAGGTGGTTCCAGTGAGTCGAACAGGTGGCTCCGGCGTGCTCGGCAGGTGGTTCCGGTCTGTCCGGTAGGTCATTCCGGCGTGTCCGGCACGTGCTTCCTGCACGTCTGAGAGGTGGTTCCGGCATGCGCGACAGGTGATTTCGGAGTGTCCGCCAGGTGGTTCTGGCGTACCCGGCAGGTGATTTTGGTGTGTCCAGCAGGTGTTTCTGGCGAGTCGAGCAGGTGGCTCCGGCATGCTCGGCAGGTGCTTCCGGCGTCTCCGGCACGTGGTTCTGGTGTGTCTGAGAGCTGGTTCCGGCATGTCCGGCAGATGATTCCGGAGTGTCCGCCAAGTGGTTCTGGCATACCCGGCTGGTGATTTGGGCATGTCAGGTAGGTGGCTCCGGCGTGCTCGGCAGGTTGTTCAGACTGGTCTGGCAGGTGTTTTCCGTGTGTTCGGGGTGTGGTTCCAGCATCTCATGCACATGGTTCTGGCACGTCTGTGATGTGGTTCCGGCCGGCCCGACAGGTGTTTCCACAGTGTCCGCCAAGTGGTACTGGCGTAGTTGGCAGGTGATTTTGGCTTGACCAGCAGGTGGTTCCAGCAAGCCCGGCAGGTGATTCCGAAGTGTTCCCCAACTGGTTGTGGCGTAGCCGGCAGGTGATTTCTGCGTGTCCGGCAGGTGGTTCTGGCGAGTTGACCAGGTGGTTCCGGCGTGCTCGGCAGGTGCTTCCGGGGTTATTGGCACGTGGTTCTGGCATATCTGAGAGGTGGTTCCGGCATGCCCGGCAGGTGATTCCGGAGTGTTCGCCAAGTGTTTCCGGCGTAGCCGGCAGGTGATTTTGCATGTCCAGCGGTCGTTCCGGTGGGTCGAGCCGGTGGTTCCGGCGTGTCCGGCAGGTGGTTCCGGTCTGTCCGGCAGGTGGTTCTGTGGTGTCCGGCACGAGGTTCAGTATGAGAGGCTGTGCCGGCATGCCCCTCACGTGATTCCGGCTTGTCCCCGAAGTGGTGCTGGTGTAGCGGGTAGGTGATTTTGGCGTGTCCGGCAGGTGGTTCAGGCGAGTTGAGCAGGTGGTTGCGACGTGCTCGGCAGGTGCTTCCGGCGTCTCCGGCACGTGTTTCTGGCACACCTGACTGGTGGTTCCGGCATGCCCAAAAGTTGATTCCGGTCTGTCCGGTAGGTGGTTCCGGCGTGCACGGCACGTGGTTCTGGTACGTGTCAGAGGTGGTTGCGTATGCCCAGCAGGTGATTCCGGACTGTCCGCCACGTGCTTCTGGCACGTATGAGAGGTGGTTCCAACATGCCCGGCAGGTCATTTCGGAGAGTCGTCCAAGTGGTTCTGGCGTAGCCCGCAGGTGATTTTGGCGTGTCCGGCAGGTGGTTCCGCCGTGCTCGGCAGGTGGTTCAGGCATGGCCGTCACGTGGTTCCAGTCTGTCCAGGACGTGTTTCCAGCTTCTCCGGCAGGTGGTTCTGGTATGTCTGAGAGGTGGTTCCGCCATGGCTAGCAGGTGATCCCGGACTGTCCCCCAGGTGGTTCTGGCATAGCCAGCAGTTGATATTGGCCTGTCCGGCAGGTGGTTCCAGCGAGTCGAACAGGTGGCTCCGACGTTCTTGGCAGGTGGTTCCGGTCTGTCCGGTAGGTGTTTCCGGCGTGTCTGGCACGTGCTTCCGGCACGTCTGAGAGGTGGTTCCGTCATGAGCGGCAGGTGATTCCGGAGTGTCCGCCAGGTGGTTCTGGCGTACCCAGCAGGTGATTTTGGCGTGTCCGGCAGGTGTTTCTGGCGAGTCGAGCAGGTGGTTCCGGCGTGCTCAGCAGGTGGTTCAGGCTGTTCTGGCAGGTGGTATCCGTCTGTTCGGGGTGTGGTTCCAGCATCTCATGAACACGTTTCTGGCACGTCTGAGATGTGGTTCCAGCCGGCCCGACAGGTGTTTCCGCAGTGTCCGCCAAGCGGTTCTGGCGTAGTTGGCAGGTGATTTTGGCATGACTGGCAGGTGGTTCCAGCAAGCCTGGCAGGTGATTCCAAAGTGTTCACCAACTGGTTGTGGCGTAGCCGGCAGGTGATTTTTGCGTGATCGGCAGGTGGTTCTGGCGAGTCGAGAAGGTGGTTCCGGCGTGCTCGGCTGGTGCTTCCGGGGTCATTGGCACGGGGTTCTGGCATGTCTGAGAGGTGGTTCCTGCATGCCCGGCAAGTGATTCCGGAGTGTTCGCCAAGTGGTTCTGGCATAGTCGGCAGGTGATTTTGGCATGTCCGGCCGGTGGTTCAGGCGAGTTGAGCAGGTGGTTCCAACGTGCTTGGCAGGTGCTTCCGGCGTCTCCGGCACGTGTTTCTGGCACATCTGACAGGTGGTTCCGGCATGCCCGAAAGGTGATTCCGGTCTGTCCGGTAGGTGGTTCCAGCCTGCACGGCATGTGGCTCTGGTACGTCTCAGAGGTGGTTGCGCATGCTCAACAGGTGATTCCGGACTGTCTAGCAGATGGTTCTGGCACGTCTGAGAGGTGGTTCCGGCATGCCCGGCAGGTCATCCCAGAGAGTCCTCCAAGTGGTTCTGGCATAACACGCAGGTGATTTTGGCGTGTCTGGCAGGTTGTTCCGTTGTGCTTGGCAGGTGGTTCAGGCTTGGCCGGCAGGTGGTTCCAGACTGTCCAGGACGTGTTTCCAGCTTCTCCGGCAGGTGGTTCTGGTACGTCTGAGAGGTGGTTCCGCCATATCTGGCAGGCGATGCCGGACCGTCCCCCAGGTGGTTCTGGCATAGCCAGCAGTTGATATTGGCCTGTCCGGCAGGTGGTTCCAGCGAGTCGAACAGGTGGCTCTGGCGTGCTCGGCAAGTGATTCCGGAGTGTTCGCCAAGTGGTTCTGGCATAGTCGGCAGGTGATTTGGGCATGTCTGGCAGGTGGTTCAGGCGAGTTGAGCAGGTTGTTCCAACGTGCTTGGCAGGTGCTTCCGGCGTCTCCGGCACGTGTTTCTGGCACATCTGACAGGTGGTTCCGGCATGCCCGAAAGGTGATTCCGGTCTGTCCGGCAGGTGGTTCTGTGGTGTCCGGCACGAGGTTCAGTCTGAGAGGCTGTGCCGGCATGCCCCTCACGTGATTCCGGCTTGTCCCCGAAGTGGTGCTGGTGTAGCGGGCAGGTGATTTTGGCGTGTCCGGCAGGTGGTTCAGGCGAGTTGAGCAGGTGGTTGCGACGTGCTCGGCAGGTGCTTCCGGCGTCTCCGGCACGTGTTTCTGGCACATCTGACTGGTGGTTCCGGCATGCCCAAAAGTTGATTCCGGTCTGTCCGGTAGGTGGTTCCGGCGTGCACGGCACGTGGTTCTGGTACGTGTCAGAGGTGGTTGCGTATGCCCAACAGGTGATTCCGGACTGTCCGCCACGTGCTTCTGGCACGTCTGAGAGGTGGTTCCAACATGCCCGGCAGGTCATTTCGGAGAGTCGTCCAAGTGGTTCTGGCGTAGCCCGCAGGTGATTTTGGCGTGTCCGGCAGGTGGTTCCGCCGTGCTCGGCAGGTGGTTCAGGCATGGCCGTCACGTGGTTCCAGTCTGTCCAGGACGTGTTTCCAGCTTCTCCGGCAGGTGGTTCTGGTACGTCTGAGAGGTGGTTCCGCCATGGCTGGCAGGTGATCCCGGACTGTCCCCCAGGTGGTTCTGGCATAGCCAGCAGTTGATATTGGCCTGTCCGGCAGGTGGTTCCAGCGAGTCGAACAGGTGGCTCCGGCGTTCTTGGCAGGTGGTTCCGGTCTGTCCGGTAGGTGTTTCCGGCGTGTCTGGCACGTGCTTTCGGCACGTCTGAGAGGTGGTTCCGGCACGGGCGACAGGTGGTTCCGTAGTGTCCGCCAGGTGGTTCTGGCATACCCGGCAGGTGATTTTGGCGTGTCCGGCAGGTGTTTCTGGCGAGTCGAGCAGGTGGCTCCGGCATGCTCGGCAGGTGCTTCTGGCGTCTCCGGCACTTGGTTCTGGTGTGTCTGAGAGCTGGTTCCGGCATGTCCGTCAGATGATTCCGGAGTGTCCGCCGAGTGGTTCTGGCATACCCAGCAGGTGATTTTGGCGTGTCAGGGAGGTGGTACCGGTGAGTCGAGCAGGTGGTTCCGGCGTGCTCAGCAGGTGGTTCAGGCGGTTCTGGCAGGTGGTATCCGTCTGTTCGGGGTGTGGTTCCAGCATCTCATGAACACGTTTCTGGCACGTCTGAGATGTGGTTCCAGCCGGCCCGACAGGTGTTTCCGCAGTGTCCGCCAAGCGGTTCTGGCGTAGTTGGCAGGTGATTTTGGCATGACTGGCAGGTGGTTCCAGCAAGCCTGGCAGGTGATTCCAAAGTGTTCACCAACTGGTTGTGGCGTAGCCGGCAGGTGATTTTTGCGTGATCGGCAGGTGGTTCTGGCGAGTCGAGCAGGTGGTTCCGGCGTGCTCGGCTGGTGCTTCCGGGGTCATTGGCACGGGGTTCTGGCATGTCTGAGAGGTGGTTCCTGCATGCCCGGCAAGTGATTCCGGAGTGTTCGCCAAGTGGTTCTGGCATAGTCGGCAGGTGATTTTGGCATGTCCGGCAGGTGGTTCAGGCGGGTTGAGCAGGTGGTTCCAACGTGCTTGGCAGGTGCTTCCGGCGTCTCCAGCACGTGTTTCTGGCACATCTGACAGGTGGTTCCGGCATGCCCGAAAGGTGATTCCGGTCTGTCCGGTAGGTGGTTCCAGCCGGCACGGCATGTGGTTCTGGTACGTCTCAGAGGTGGTTGCGCATGCCCAACAGGTGATTCCGGACTGTCCGCCACATGGTTCTGGCACGTCTGAGAGGTGGTTCCGGCATGCCCGGAAGGTCATCCCAGAGAGTCCTCCAAGTGGTTCTGGCATAACACGCAGGTGATTTTGGCGTGTCAGGCAGGTTGTTCCGTTGTGCTTGGCAGGTGGTTCAGGCTTGGCCGGCAGGTGGTTCCAGACTGTCCAGGACGTGTTTCCAGCTTCTCCGGCAGGTGGTTCTGGTACGTCTGAGAGGTGGTTCCGCCATGGCTGGCAGGTGATTCCGGACCGTCCAACAGCTGGTTCTGGCATAGCCAGCAGTTGATATTGGCCTGTCCGGCAGGTGGTTCCAGCGAGTCGAACAGGTGGCTCCGGCGTGCTCGGCAGGTGGTTCCGGTCTGTCCGGTAGGTGATTCCGGCGTGTCCGGCACGTGCTTCCGGCACGTCTGAGAGGTGGTTCCGGCATGCGCGACAGGTGGTTTCGGAGTGTCCGCCAGGTGGTTCTGGCGTACCCGGCAGGTGATTTTGACGTGTCCGGCAGGTGTTTCTGGCGAGTCGAGCAGGTGGCTCCTGCATGCTCGGCAGGTGCTTCCGGCGTCTCCGGCATGTGGTTCTGGTGTGTCTGAGAGCTGGTTCCGGCATGTCCGGCAGATGATTCCGGAGTGTCCGCCAAGTGGTTCTGGCATACCCGGCTGGTGATTTGGGCATGCCAGGTAGGTGGCTCCGGCGTGCTCGGCAGGTTGTTCAGACGGGTCTGGCAGGTGTTTTCCGTCTGTTCGGGGTGTGGTTCCAGCATCTCATGCACATGGTTCTGGCACGTCTGAGATGCGGTTCCAGCCGGGCCGACAGGTGTTTCCACAGTGTCCGCCAAGTGGTACTGGCGTAGTTGGCAGGTGACTTTGGCATGACCGTCAGGTGGTTCCAGCAAGCCCGGCAGGTGATTCCGAAGTGTTCCCCAACTGGTTGTGGCATAGCCGGCAGGTGATTTTTGCGTGTCCGGCAGGTGGTTCTGGCGAGTCGAGCAGGTGGTTCCGGCGTGCTCGGCAGGTGCTTCCGGGGTCATTGGCACGGGGTTCTGGCATATCTGAGAGGTGGTTCCGGCATGCCCGGCAGGTGATTCCAGAGTGTTCGCCAAGTTTTTCCGGCGTAGCCGGCAGGTGATTTTGCATGTCCAGCGGTCGTTCCGGCGGGTCGAGCCGGTGGTTCCGGCGTGTCCGGCAGGTGGTTCCGGTCTGTCCAGCAGGTGGTTCTGTGGTGTCCGGCATGAGGTTCAGTCTGAGAGGCTGTGCCGGCATGCCCCTCACGTGATTCCGGCTTGTCCCCGAAGTGGTGCTGGTGTAGCGGGCAGGTGATTTTGGCGTGTCCGGCAGGTGGTTCAGGCGAGTTGAGCAGGTGGTTGCGACGTGCTCGGCAGGTGCTTCCGGCGTCTCCGGCACGTGTTTCTGGCACACCTGACTGGTGGTTCCGGCATGCCCAAAAGTTGATTCCGGTCTGTCCGGTAGGTGGTTCCGGCGTGCACGGCACGTGGTTCTGGTACGTGTCAGAGGTGGTTGCGTATGCCCAACAGGTGATTCCGGACTGTCCGCCACGTGCTTCTGGCACGTCTGAGAGGTGGTTCCAACATGCCCGGCAGGTCATTTCGGAGAGTCGTCCAAGTGGTTCTGGCGTAGCCCGCAGGTGATTTTGGCGTGTCCGGCAGGTGGTTCCACCGTGCTCGGCAGGTGGTTCAGGCATGGCCGTCACGTGGTTCCAGTCTGTCCAGGACGTGTTTCCAGTTTCTCCGGCAGGTGGTTCTGGTACGTCTGAGAGGTGGTTCCGCCATGGCTGGCAGGTGATCCCGGACTGTCCCCCAGGTGGTTCTGGCATAGCCAGCAGTTGATATTGGCCTGTCCGGCAGGTGGCTCCAGCGAGTCGAACAGGTGGCTCCGGCATTCTTGGCAGGTGGTTCCGGTCTGTCCGGTAGGTGTTTCCGGCGTGTCTGGCACGTGCTTCCGGCACGTCTGAGAGGTGGTTCCGTCATGCGTGGCAGGTGATTCCGGAGTGTCCGCCAGGTGGTTCTGGCATACCGGGCAGGTGATTTTGGCGTGTCCGGCAGGTGTTTCTGGCGAGTCGAGCAGGTGGCTCCGGCATGCTCGGCAGGTGCTTCTGGCGTCTCCGGCACTTGGTTCTGGTGTGTCTGAGAGCTGGTTCCGGCATGTCCGTCAGATGATTCCGGAGTGTCCGCCGAGTGGTTCTGGCATACCCAGCAGGTGATTTTGGCGTGTCAGGGAGGTGGTACCGGTGAGTCGAGCAGGTGGTTCCGGCGTGCTCAGCAGGTGGTTCAGGCGGTTCTGGCAGGTGGTATCCGTCTGTTCGGGGTGTGGTTCCAGCATCTCATGAACACGTTTCTGGCACGTCTGAGATGTGGTTCCAGCCGGCCCGACAGGTGTTTCCGCAGTGTCCGCCAAGCGGTTCTGGCGTAGTTGGCAGGTGATTTTGGCATGACTGGCAGGTGGTTCCAGCAAGCCTGGCAGGTGATTCCAAAGTGTTCACCAACTGGTTGTGGCGTAGCCGGCAGGTGATTTTTGCGTGATCGGCAGGTGGTTCTGGCGAGTCGAGCAGGTGGTTCCGGCGTGCTCGGCTGGTGCTTCCGGGGTCATTGGCACGGGGTTCTGGCATGTCTGAGAGGTGGTTCCTGCATGCCCGGCAAGTGATTCCGGAGTGTTCGCCAAGTGGTTCTGGCATAGTCGGCAGGTGATTTTGGCATGTCCGGCAGTTGGTTCAGGCGAGTTGAGCAGGTGGTTCCAACGTGCTTGGCAGGTGCTTCCGGCGTCTCCGGTACGTGTTTCCGGCACATCTGACAGGTGGTTCCGGCATGCCCGAAAGGTGATTCCGGTCTGTCCGGTAGGTGGTTCCTGCCTGCACGGCATGTGGTTCTGGTACGTCTCAGAGGTGGTTGCGCATGCCCAACAGGTGATTCCGGACTGTCTAGCAGATGGTTCTGGCACGTCTGAGAGGTGGTTCCGGCATGCCCGGCAGGTCATCCCAGAGAGTCCTCCAAGTGGTTCTGGCATAACACGCAGGTGATTTTGGCGTGTCTGGCAGGTTGTTCCGTTGTGCTTGGCAGGTGGTTCAGGCTTGGCCGGCAGGTGGTTCCAGACTATCCAGGACGTGTTTCCAGCTTCTCCGGCAGGTGGTTCTGGTACGTCTGAGAGGTGGTTCCGCCATGGCTGGCAGGTGATGCCGGACCGTCCCCCAGGTGGTTCTGGCATAGCCAGCAGTTGATATTGGCCTGTCCGGCAGGTGGTTCCAGCGAGTCGAACAGGTGGCTCTGGCGTGCTCGGCAAGTGATTCCGGAGTGTTCGCCAAGTGGTTCTGGCATAGTCGGCAGGTGATTTGGGCATGTCCGGCAGGTGGTTCAGGCGAGTTGAGCAGGTGGTTCCAACGTGCTTGGCAGGTGCTTCCGGCGTCTCCAGCACGTGTTTCTGGCACATCTGACAGGTGGTTCCGGCATGCCCGAAAGGTGATTCCGGTCTGTCCGGCAGGTGGTTCTGTGGTGTCCGGCACGAGGTTCAGTCTGAGAGGCTGTGCCGGCATGCCCCTCACGTGATTCCGGCTTGTCCCCGAAGTGGTGCTGGTGTAGCGGGCAGGTGATTTTGGCGTGTCGGGCAGGTGGTTCAGGCGAGTTGAGCAGGTGGTTGCGACGTGCTCGGCAGGTGCTTCCGGCGTCTCCGGCACGTGTTTCTGGCACATCTGACTGGTGGTTCCGGCATGCCCAAAAGTTGATTCCGGTCTGTCCGGTAGGTGGTTCCGGCGTGCACGGCACGTGGTTCTGGTACGTGTCAGAGGTGGTTGCGTATGCCCAACAGGTGATTCCGGACTGTCCGCCACGTGCTTCTGGCACGTCTGAGAGGTGGTTCCAACATGCCCGGCAGGTCATTTCGGAGAGTCGTCCAAGTGGTTCTGGCGTAGCCCGCAGGTGATTTTGGCGTGTCCGGCAGGTGGTTCCGCCGTGCTCGGCAGGTGGTTCAGGCATGGCCGTCACGTGGTTCCAGTCTGTCCAGGACGTGTTTCCAGCTTCTCCGGCAGGTGGTTCTGGTACGTCTGAGAGGTGGTTCCGCCATGGCTGGCAGGTGATCCCGGACTGTCCCCCAGGTGGTTCTGGCATAGCCAGCAGTTGATATTGGCCTGTCCGGCAGGTGGTTCCAGCGAGTCGGACAGGTGGCTCCGGCGTGCTCGGCAGGTGGTTCCGGTCTGTCCGGTAGGTGATTCCGGCGTGTCCGGCACGTGCTTCCGGCACGTCTGAGAGGTGGTTCCGGCATGCGCGACGGGTGATTTCGGAGTGTCCGCCAGGTGGTTCTGGCGTACCCGGAAGGTGATATTGGCGTGTCCGGCAGGTGTTTCTGGCGAGTCGAGCAGGTGGTTCCGGCATGCTCGGCAGGTGCTTCCGGCGTCTCCGGCACTTGGTTCTGGTGTGTCTGAGAGCTGGTTCCGGCATGTCCGGCAGATGATTCCGGAGTGTCCGCCAAGTGATTCTGGCATACCCAGCAGGTGATTTTGGCGTGTCAGGGAGGTGGTACCGGTGAGTCGAGCAGGTGGTTCCGGCGTGCTCAGCAGGTGGTTCAGGCGGTTCTGGCAGGTGGTATCCGTCTGTTCGGGGTGTGGTTCCAGCATCTCATGAACACGTTTCTGGCAAGTCTGAGATGTGGTTCCAGCCGGCCCGACAGGTGTTTCCGCAGTGTCCGCCAAGCGGTTCTGGCGTAGTTGGCAGGTGATTTTGGCATGACTGGCAGGCGGTTCCAGCAAGCCTGGCAGGTGATTCCAAAGTGTTCACCAACTGGTTGTGGCGTAGCCGGCAGGTGATTTTTGCGTGATCGGCAGGTGGTTCTGGCGAGTCGAGCAGGTGGTTCCGGCGTGCTCGGCTGGTGCTTCCGGGGTCATTGGCACGGGGTTCTGGCATGTCTGAGAGGTGGTTCCTGCATGCCCGGCAAGTGATTCCGGAGTGTTCGCCAAGTGTTTCTGGCATAGTCGGCAGGTGATTTTGGCGTGTCCGGCAGGTGGTTCAGGCGAGTTGAGCAGGTGGTTCCAACGTGCTTGACAGGTGCTTCCGGCATCTCCGGCACGTGTTTCTGGCACATCTGACAGGTGGTTCCGGCATGCCCGAAAGGTGATTCCGGTCTGTCCGGTAGGTGGTTCCAGCCTGCACGGCATGTGGTTCTGGTACGTCTCAGACGTGGTTGCGCATGCCCAACAGGTGATTCCGGACTGTCCGCCACATGGTTCTGGCATGTCTGAGAGGTGGTTCCGGCATGCCCGGCAGGTCATCCCAGAGACTCCTCCAAGTGGTTCTGGCATAACACGCAGGTGATTTTGGCGTGTCTGGCAGGTTGTTCCGCTGTGCTTGGCAGGTGTTTCAGGCTTGGCCGGCAGGTGGTTCCAGACTGTCCAGGACGTGTTTCCAGATTCTCCGGCAGGTGATTCTGGTACGTCTGAGAGGTGGTTCCGCCATGGCTGGCAGGTGATTCCGGACCGTCCCCCAGGTGGTTCTGGCATAGCCAGCATTTGATATTGGCCTGTCCGGCAGGTGGTTCCAGCGAGTCGAACAGGTGGCTCCGGCGTGCTCGGCAGGTGGTTCCGGTCTGTCCGGTTGGTGATTCCGGCGTGTCTTGCACGTGCTTCCGGCACGTCTGAGAGGTGGTTCCGGCATGCGCGACAGGTGGTTTCGGAGTGTCCGCCAGGTCGTTCTGGCGTACCCGGCAGGTGATTTTGGCGTGTCCGGCAGGTGTTTCTGGCGAGTCGAGCAGGTGGCTCCGGCATGCTCGGCAGGTGCTTCCGGCGTCTCCGGCACTTGGTTCTGGTGTGTCTGAGAGCTGGTTCCGGCATGTCCGGCAGATGATTCCGGAGTGTCCGCCAAGTGGTTCTGGCATACCCGGCTGGTGATTTGGGCCTGTCAGGTAGGTGGTTCCGGCGAGTCGAGGAGGTGGCTCCGGCGTGCTCGGCAGGTTGTTCAGACGGGTCTGGCAGGTGGTATCCGTCTGTTCGGGGTGTGGTTCCAGCATCTCATGAACACGTTTCTGGCACGTCTGAGATGTGGTTCCAGCCGGCCCGACAGGTGTTTCCGCAGTGTCCGCCAAGCGGTTCTGGCGTAGTTGTCAGGTGATTTTGGCATGACTGGCAGGTGGTTCCAGCAAGCCTGGCAGGTGATTCCAAAGTGTTCCCCAACTGGTTGTGGCGTAGCCGGCAGGTGATTTTTGCGTGATCGGCAGGTGGTTCTGGCGAGTCGAGCAGGTGGTTCCGGCGTGCTCGGCTGGTGCTTCCGGGGTCATTGGCACGGGGTTCTGGCATGTCTGAGAGGTGGTTCCTGCATGCCCGGCAAGTGATTCCGGAGTGTTCGCCAAGTGTTTCCGGCGTAGCCGGCAGGTGATTTTGCATGTCCAGCGGTCGTTCCGGTGGGTCGAGCCGGTGGTTCCGGCGTGTCCGGCAGGTGGTTCCGGTCTGTCCGGCAGGTGGTTCTGTGGTGTCCGGCACGAGGTTCAGTCTGAGAGGCTGTGCCGGCATGCCCCTCACGTGATACCGGCTTTTCCCCGAAGTGGTGCTGGTGTAGCGGGCAGGTGATTTTGGCATGTCCGGCAGGTGGTTCAGGCGAGTTGAGCAGGTGGTTGCGACGTGCTCGGCAGGTGCTTCCGGCGTCTCCGGCACGTGTTTCTGGCACATCTGACTGGTGGTTCCGGCATGTCCGAAAGGTGATTCCGGTCTGTCCGGTAGGTGGTTCCGGCCTGCACGGCATGTGGTTCTGGTACGTCTCAGAGGTGGTTGCGCATGCCCAACAGGTGATTCCGGACTGTCCGCCACGTGCTTCTGGCACGTCTGAGAGGTGGTTCCAACATGCCCGGCAGGTCATTTCGGAGAGTCGTCCAAGTGGTTCTGGCGTAGCCCGCAGGTGATTTTGGCGTGTCCGGCAGGTGGTTCCGCCGTGCTCGGCAGGTGGTTCAGGCATGGCCGTCACGTGGTTCCAGTCTGTCCAGGACGTGTTTCCAGCTTCTCCGGCAGGTGGTTCTGGTACCTCTGAGAGGTGGTTCCGCCATGGCTGGCAGGTGATCCCGGACTGTCCCCCAGGTGGTTCTGGCATAGCCAGCAGTTGATATTGGCCTGTCCGGCAGGTGGTTCCAGCGAGTCGAACAGGTGGCTCCGGCGTTCTTGGCAGGTGGTTCCGGTCTGTCCGGTAGGTGTTTCCGGCGTGTCTGGCACGTGCTTCCGGCACGTCTGAGAGGTTGTTCCGTCATGCGTAGCAGGTGATTCCGGAGTGTCCGCCAGGTGGTTCTGGCGTACCCGGCAGGTGATTTTGGCGTGTCCGGCAGGTGTTTCTGGCGAGTCGAGCAGGTGGCTCCGGCATGCTCGGCAGGTGCTTCCGGCGTCTCCGGCACTTGGTTCTGGTGTGTCTGAGAGCTGGTTCCGGCATGTCCGGCAGATGATTCCGGAGTGTCCGCCAAGTGGTTCTGGCATACCCAGCAGGTGATTTTGGCGTGTCAGGGAGGTGGTACCGGTGAGTCGAGCAGGTGGTTCCGGCGTGCTCAGCAGGTGGTTCAGGCGGTTCTGGCAGGTGGTATCCGTCTGTTCGGGGTGTGGTTCCAGCATCTCATGAACACGTTTCTGGCAAGTCTGAGATGTGGTTCCAGCCGGCCCGACAGGTGTTTCCGCAGTGTCCGCCAAGCGGTTCTGGCGTAGTTGGCAGGTGATTTTGGCATGACTGGCAGGCGGTTCCAGCAAGCCTGGCAGGTGATTCCAAAGTGTTCACCAACTGGTTGTGGCGTAGCCGGCAGGTGATTTTTGCGTGATCGGCAGGTGGTTCTGGCGAGTCGAGCAGGTGGTTCCGGCGTGCTCGGCTGGTGCTTCCGGGGTCATTGGCACGGGGTTCTGGCATGTCTGAGAGGTGGTTCCTGCATGCCCGGCAAGTGATTCCGGAGTGTTCGCCAAGTGGTTCTGGCATAGTCGGCAGGTGATTTTGGCGTGTCCGGCAGGTGGTTCAGGCGAGTTGAGCAGGTGGTTCCAACGTGCTTGACAGGTGCTTCCGGCATCTCCGGCACGTGTTTCTGGCACATCTGACAGGTGGTTCCACCATGCCCGAAAGGTGATTCCGGTCTGTCCGGTAGGTGGTTCCAGCCTGCACGGCATGTGGTTCTGGTACGTCTCAGACGTGGTTGCGCATGCCCAACAGGTGATTCCGGACTGTCCGCCACATGGTTCTGGCATGTCTGAGAGGTGGTTCCGGCATGCCCGGCAGGTCATCCCAGAGAGTCCTCCAAGTGGTTCTGGCATAACACGCAGGTGATTTTGGCGTGTCTGGCAGGTTGTTCCGCTGTGCTTGGCAGGTGTTTCAGGCTTGGCCGGCAGGTGGTTCCAGACTGTCCAGGACGTGTTTCCAGATTCTCCGGCAGGTGATTCTGGTACGTCTGAGAGGTGGTTCCGCCATGGCTGGCAGGTGATTCCGGACCGTCCCCCAGGTGGTTCTGGCATAGCCAGCATTTGATATTGGCCTGTCCGGCAGGTGGTTCCAGCGAGTCGAACAGGTGGCTCCGGCGTGCTCGGCAGGTGGTTCCGGTCTGTCCGGTTGGTGATTCCGGCGTGTCTTGCATGTGCTTCCGGCACGTCTGAGAGGTGGTTCCGGCATGCGCGACAGGTGGTTTCGGAGTGTCCGCCAGGTCGTTCTGGCGTACCCGGCAGGTGATTTTGGCGTGTCCGGCAGGTGTTTCTGGCGAGTCGAGCAGGTGGCTCCGGCATGCTCGGCAGGTGCTTCCGGCGTCTCCGGCACTTGGTTCTGGTGTGTCTGAGAGCTGGTTCCGGCATGTCCGGCAGATGATTCCGGAGTGTCCGCCAAGTGGTTCTGGCATACCCGGCTGGTGATTTGGGCCTGTCAGGTAGGTGGTTCCGGCGAGTCGAGCAGGTGGCTCCGGCGTGCTCGGCAGGTTGTTCAGACGGGTCTGGCAGGTGGTATCCGTCTGTTCGGGGTGTGGTTCCAGCATCTCATGAACACGTTTCTGGCAAGTCTGAGATGTGGTTCCAGCCGGCCCGACAGGTGTTTCCGCAGTGTCCGCCAAGCGGTTCTGGCGTAGTTGTCAGGTGATTTTGGCATGACTGGCAGGTGGTTCCAGCAAGCCTGGCAGGTGATTCCAAAGTGTTCCCCAACTGGTTGTGGCGTAGCCGGCAGGTGATTTTTGCGTGATCGGCAGGTGGTTCTGGCGAGTCGAGCAGGTGGTTCCGGCGTGCTCGGCTGGTGCTTCCGGGGTCATTGGCACGGGGTTCTGGCATGTCTGAGAGGTGGTTCCTGCATGCCCGGCAAGTGATTCCGGAGTGTTCGCCAAGTGTTTCCGGCGTAGCCGGCAGGTGATTTTGCATGTCCAGCGGTCGTTCCGGTGGGTCGAGCCGGTGGTTCCGGCGTGTCCGGCAGGTGGTTCCGGTCTGTCCGGCAGGTGGTTCTGTGGTGTCCGGCACGAGGTTCAGTCTGAGAGGCTGTGCTGGCATGCCCCTCACGTGATTCCGGCTTTTCCCCGAAGTGGTGCTGGTGTAGCGGGCAGGTGATTTTGGCGTGTCCGGCAGGTGGTTCAGGCGAGTTGAGCAGGTGGTTGCGACGTGCTCGGCAGGTGCTTCCGGCGTCTCCGGCACGTGTTTCTGGCACATCTGACTGGTGGTTCCGGCATGTCCGAAAGGTGATTCCGGTCTGTCCGGTAGGTGGTTCCAGCCTGCACGGCATGTGGTTCTGGTACGTCTCAGAGGTGGTTGCGCATGCCCAACAGGTGATTCCGGACTGTCCGCCACGTGCTTCTGGCACGTCTGAGAGGTGGTTCCAACATGCCCGGCAGGTCATTTCGGAGAGTCGTCCAAGTGGTTCTGGCGTAGCCCGCAGGTGATTTTGGCGTGTCCGGCAGGTGGTTCCGCCGTGCTCGGCAGGTGGTTCAGGCATGGCCGTCACGTGGTTCCAGTCTGTCCAGGACGTGTTTCCAGCTTCTCCGGCAGGTGGTTCTGGTACCTCTGAGAGGTGGTTCCGCCATGGCTGGCAGGTGATCCCGGACTGTCCCCCAGGTGGTTCTGGCATAGCCAGCAGTTGATATTGGCCTGTCCGGCAGGTGGTTCCAGCGAGTCGAACAGGTGGCTCCGGCGTTCTTGGCAGGTGGTTCCGGTCTGTCCGGTAGGTGTTTCCGGCGTGTCTGGCACGTGCTTCCGGCACGTCTGAGAGGTGGTTCCGTCATGCGCGGCAGGTGATTCCGGAGTGTCCGCCAGGTGGTTCTGGCGTACCCGGCAGGTGATTTTGGCGTGTCCGGCAGGTGTTTCTGGCGAGTCGAGCAGGTGGCTCCGGCATGCTCGGCAGGTGCTTCCGGCGTCTCCGGCACTTGGTTCTGGTGTGTCTGAGAGCTGGTTCCGGCATGTCCGGCAGATGATTCCGGAGTGTCCGCCAAGTGGTTCTGGCATACCCAGCAGGTGATTTTGGCGTGTCAGGGAGGTGGTACCGGTGAGTCGAGCAGGTGGTTCCGGCGTGCTCAGCAGGTGGTTCAGGCGGTTCTGGCAGGTGGTATCCGTCTGTTCGGGGTGTGGTTCCAGCATCTCATGAACACGTTTCTGGCAAGTCTGAGATGTGGTTCCAGCCGGCCCGACAGGTGTTTCCGCAGTGTCCGCCAAGCGGTTCTGGCGTAGTTGGCAGGTGATTTTGGCATGACTGGCAGGTGGTTCCAGCAAGACTGGCAGGTGATTCCAAAGTGTTCACCAACTGGTTGTGGCGTAGCCGGCAGGTGATTTTTGCGTGATCGGCAGGTGGTTCTGGCGAGTCGAGCAGGTGGTTCCGGCGTGCTCGGCTGGTGCTTCCGGGGTCATTGGCACGGGGTTCTGGCATGTCTGAGAGGTGGTTCCTGCATGCCCGGCAAGTGATTCCGGAGTGTTCGCCAAGTGGTTCTGGCATAGTCGGCAGGTGATTTGGGCCTGTCATGTAGGTGGTTCCGGTGAGTCGAGCAGGTGGCTCCGGCGTGCTCGGCAGGTTGTTCAGACGGGTCTGGCAGGTGTTTTCCGTCTGTTCGGGGTGTGGTTCCAGCATCTCATGCACATGGTTCTGGCACGTCTGAGATGTGGTTCCGGCCGGCCCGACAGGTGTTTCCAAAGTGTCCGCCAAGTGGTACTGGCGTAGTTGGCAGGTGATTTTGGCATGACTGGCAGGTGGTTCCAGCAAGCCCGGCAGGTGATTCCGAAGTGTTCCCCAACTTGTTGTGGCGTAGCCGGCAGGTGATTTTTGCGTGATCGGCAGGTGGTTCTGGCGAGTTGAGCAGGTGGTTGCGACGTGCTCGGCAGGTGCTTCCGGGGTCATTGGCACGTGGTTCTGGCATATCTGAGAGGTGGTTCCGGCATGCCCGGCAGGTGATTCCGGAGTGTTCGCCAAGTGTTTCCGGCATAGCCGGCAGGTGATTTTGCATGTCCAGCGGTCGTTCCGGCGGGTCGAGCCGGTGGTTCCGGCGTGTCCGGCAGGTGGTTCCGGTCTGTCCGGCAGGTGGTTCTGTGGTGTCCGGCACGAGGTTCAGTCTGAGAGGCTGTGCCGGCATGCCTCTCACGTGATTCCGGCTTGTCCCCGAAGTGGTGCTGGTGTAGCGGGCAGGTGATTTTGGCGTGTCCGGCAGATGGTTCAGGCGAGTTGAGCAGGTGGTTGCGACGTGCTCGGCAGGTGCTTCCGGCGTCTCCGGCACGTGTTTCTGGCACATCTGACTGGTGGTTCCGGCATGCCCAAAAGTTGATTCCGGTCTGTCAGGTAGGTGGTTCCGGCGTGCACGTCACGTGGTTCTGGTACGTGTCAGAGGTGGTTGCGTATGCTCAACAGGTGATTCCGGACTGTCCGCAACGTGCTTCTGGCACGTCTGAGAGGTGGTTCCAACATGCCCGGCAGGACATTTCGGAGAGTCATCCAAGTGGTTATGGCGTAGCCCGCAGGTGATTTTGGCATGTCCGGCAGGTGGTTCAGGCGAGTTGAGCAGGTGGTTCCAACGTGCTTGGCAGGTGCTTCCGGCGTCTCCGGCACGTGTTTCTGGCACATCTGACAGGTGGTTCCGGCATGCCCGTAAGGTGATTCCGGTCTGTCCGGTAGGTGGTTCCAGCCTGCACGGCATGTGGTTCTGGTACGTCTCAGAGGTGGTTGCGCATGCCCAACAGGTGATTCCGGACTGTCCGCCACATGGTTCTGGCACGTCTGAGAGGTGGTTCCGGCATGCCCGGCAGGTCATCCCAGAGAGTCCTCCAAGTGGTTCTGGCATAACACGCAGGTGATTTTGGCGTGTCTGGCAGGTTGTTCCGTTGTGCTTGGCAGGTGGTTCAGGCTTGGCCGGCAGGTGGTTCCAGACTGTCCAGGACGTGTTTCCAGCTTCTCCGGCAGGTGGTTCTGGTACGTCTGAGTGGTGGTTCCGCCATGGCTGGCAGGTGATTCCGGACCGTCCCCCAGGTGGTTCTGGCATAGCCAGCAGTTGATATTGGCCTGTCCGGCAGGTGGTTCCAGAGAGTCGAACAGGTGGCTCCGGCATGCCCGGCAGGTGGTTCCGGTCTGTCCGGTAGGTCATTCCGGCGTGTCCGGCACGTGCTTCCTGCACGTCTGAGAGGTGGTTCCGGCATGCGCGACAGGTGGTTTCGGAGTGTCCGCCAGGTGGTTCTGGCGTACCCGGCAGGTGATTTTGGCGTGTCCGGCAGGTGTCTCTGGCGAGTCGAGCAGGTGGCTCCGGCATGCTCGGCAGGTGCTTCTGGCGTCTCCGGCACGTGGTTCTGGTGTGTCTGAGAGCTGGTTCCGGCATGTCCGGCAGATGATTCCGGAGTTTTCCGCCAAGTGGTTCTCGCATACCCGGCTGGTGATTTGGGCATGTCAGGTAGGTGGCTCCGGCATGCTCGGCAGGTTGTTCAGACTGGTCTGGCAGGTGTTTTCCGTCTGTTCGGGGTGTGGTTCCAGCACCTCATGCACATGGTTCTGGCACGTCTGAGATGTGGTTCCGGGTGGCCCGACAGGTGTTTCCACAGTGTCCGCCAAGTGGTACTGGCGTTGTTGGCAGGTGATTTTGGCATGACCGGCAGGTGGTTCCAGCAAGCCCGGCAGGTGATTCCGAAGTGTTCCCCAACTGGTTGTGGCGTAGCCGGCAGGTGATTTTTGCGTGTCCGGCAGGTGGTTCTGGCGAGTCGAGCAGGTGGTTCCGGCGTGCTCGGCAGGTGCTTCCGGGGTCATTGGCACGTGGTTCTGGCATATCTGAGAGGTGGTTCCGGCATGCCCGGCAGGTGATTCCGGAGTGTTCACCAACTGTTTCCGGCGTAGCCGGCAGGTGATTTTGCATGTCCAGCGGTCGTTCCGGCGGGTCGAGCCGGTGGTTCCGGCGTGTCCGGCAGGTGGTTCCGGTCTGTCCGGCAGGTGGTTCTGTGGTGTCCGGCACGAGGTTCAGTCTGAGAGGCTGTGCCGGCATGCCCCTCACGTGATTCCGGCTTGTCCCCGAAGTGGTGCTGGTGTAGCGGGCAGGTGATTTTGGCGTGTCCGGCAGGTGGTTCAGGCGAGTTGAGCAGGTGGTTGCGACGTGCTCGTCAGGTGCTTCCGGCGTCTCCGGCACGTGTTTCTGGCACATCTGACTGGTGGTTCCGGCATGCCCAAAAGTTAATTCCGGTCTGTCCGGTAGGTGGTTCCGGCGTGCACGGCACGTGGTTCTGGTACGTGTCAGAGGTGGTTGCGTATGCCCAACAGGTGATTCCGGACTGTCCGCCACGTGCTTCTGGCACGTCTGAGAGGTGGTTCCAACATGCCCGGCAGGTCATTTCGGAGAGTCGTCCAAGTGGTTCTGGCGTAGCCCGCAGGTGATTTTGGCGTGTCCGGCAGGTGGTTCCGCCGTGCTCGGCAGGTGGTTCAGGCATGGCCGTCACCTGGTTCCAGTCTGTCCAGGACGTGTTTCCAGCTTCTCCGGCAGGTGGTTCTGGTACGTCTGAGAGGTGGTTCCGCCATGGCTGGCAGGTGATCCCGGACTGTCCCCCAGGTGGTTCTGGCATAGCCAGCAGTTGATATTGGCCTGTCCGGCAGGTGGTTCCAGCGAGTCGGACAGGTGGCTCCGGCGTGCTCGGCAGGTGGTTCCGGTCTGTCCGGTAGGTGATTCCGGCGTGTCCGGCACGTGCTTCCGGCACGTCTGAGAGGTGGTTCCGGCATGCGCGACGGGTGATTTCGGAGTGTCCGCCAGGTGGTTCTGGCGTACCCGGAAGGTGATATTGGCGTGTCCGGCAGGTGTTTCTGGCGAGTCGAGCAGGTGGCTCCGGCATGCTCGGCAGGTGCTTCCGGCGTCTCCGGCACTTGGTTCTGGTGTGTCTGAGAGCTGGTTCCGGCATGTCCGGCAGATGATTCCGGAGTGTCCGCCAAGTGGTTCTGGCATACCCAGCAGGTGATTTTGGCGTGTCAGGGAGGTGGTACCGGGGAGTCGAGCAGGTGGTTCCGGCGTGCTCAGCAGGTGGTTCAGGCGGTTCTGGCAGGTGGTATCCGTGTGTTCGGGGTGTGGTTCCAGCATCTCATGAACACGTTTCTGGCAAGTCTGAGATGTGGTTCCAGCCGGCCCGACAGGTGTTTCCGCAGTGTCCGCCAAGCGGTTCTGGCGTAGTTGGCAGGTGATTTTGGCATGACTGGCAGGCGGTTCCAGCAAGCCTGGCAGGTGATTCCAAAGTGTTCACCAACGGGTTGTGGCGTAGCCGGCAGGTGATTTTTGCGTGATCGGCAGGTGGTTCTGGCGAGTCGAGCAGGTGGTTCCGGCGTGCTCGGCTGGTGCTTCCGGGGTCATTGGCACGGGGTTCTGGAATGTCTGAGAGGTGGTTCCTGCATGCCCGGCAAGTGATTCCGGAGTGCTCGCCAAGCGGTTCTGGCATAGTCGGCAGGTGATTTTGGCGTGTCCGGCAGGTGGTTCAGGCGAGTTGAGCAGGTGGTTCCAACGTGCTTGGCAGGTGCTTCCGGCGTCTCCGGCACGTGTTTCTGGCACATCTGACAGGTGGTTCCGGCATGCCCGAAAGGTGATTCCGGTCTGTCCGGTAGGTGGTTCCTGCCTGCACGGCATGTGGTTCTGGTACGTCTCAGAGGTGGTTGCGCATGCCCAACAGGTGATTCCGGACTGTCCGCCACATGGTTCTGGCATGTCTGAGAGGTGGTTCCGGCATGCCCGGCAGGTCATCCCAGAGACTCCTCCAAGTGGTTCTGGCATAACACGCAGGTGATTTTGGCGTGTCTGGCAGGTTGTTCCGCTGTGCTTGGCAGATGTTTCAGGCTTGGCCGGCAGGTGGTTCCAGACTGTCCAGTACGTGTTTCCAGCTTCTCCGGCAGGTGGTTCTGGTACGTCTGAGAGGTGGTTCCGCCATGGCTGGCAGGTGATTCCGGACCGTCCCCCAGGTGGTTCTGGCATAGCCAGCATTTGATATTGGCCTGTCCGGCAGGTGGTTCCAGCGAGTCGAACAGGTGGCTCCGGCGTGCTCGGCAGGTGGTTCCGGTCTGTCCGGTTGGTGATTCCGGCGTGTCTGGCACGTGCTTCCGGCACGTCTGAGAGGTGGTTCCGGCATGCGCGACAGGTGGTTTCGGAGTGTCCGCCAGGTGGTTCTGGCGTACCCGGCAGGTGATTTTGGCGTGTCCGGCAGGTGTTTCTGGCGAGTCGAGCAGGTGGCTCCGGCATGCTCGGCAGGTGCTTCCGGCGTCTCCGGCACGTGGTTCTGGTGTGTCTGAGAGCTGGTTCCGGCATGTCCGGCAGATGATTCCGGAGTGTCCGCCAAGTGGTTCTGGCATACCCGGCTGGTGATTTGGGCATGTCAGGTAGGTGGTTCCGGCGAGTCGAGCAGGTGGCTCCGGCGTGCTCGGCAGGTTGTTCAGACGGGTCTGGCAGGTGTTTTCCGTCTGTTCTGGGTGTGGTTCCAGCATCTCATGCACATGGTTCTGGCACGTCTGAGATGTGGTTCCGGCCGGCCCGACAGGTGTTTCCACAGTGTCCGCCAAGTGGTACTGGCGTAGTTGGCACGTGATTTTGGCATGACCGGCAGGTGGTTCCAGCAAGCCCGGCAGGTGATTCCGAAGTGTTCCCCAACTGGTTGTGGCGTAGCCGGCAGGTGATTTTTGCGTGTCCGGCAGGTGGTTCTGGCGAGTCGAGCAGGTGGTTCCGGCGTGCTCGGCAGGTGCTTCCGGGGTCATTGGCACGTGGTTCTGGCATATCTGAGAGGTGGTTCCGGCATGCCCGGCAGGTGATTCCGGAGTGTTCGCCAAGTGTTTCCGGCGTAGCCGGCAGGTGATTTTGCATGTCCAGCGGTCGTTCCGGCGGGTCGAGCCAGTGGTTCCGGCGTGTCCGGCAGGTGGTTCCGGTCTGTCCGGCAGGTGGTTCTGTGGTGTCCGGCACGAGGTTCAGTCTGAGAGGCTGTGCCGGCATGCCCCTCACGTGATTCCGGCTTGTCCCCGAAGTGGTGCTGGTGTAGCGGGCAGGTGATTTTGGCGTGTCCGGCAGGTGGTTCAGGCGAGTTGAGCAGGTGGTTGCAACGTGCTCGGCAGGTGCTTCCGGCGTCTCCGGCACGTGTTTCTGGCACATCTGACTGGTGGTTCCGCCATGCCCAAAAGTTGATTCCGGTCTGTCCGGTAGGTGGTTCCGGCGTGCACGGCACGTGGTTCTGTACGTCTCAGAGGTGGTTGCGTATGCCCAACAGGTGATTCCGGACTGTCCGCCACGTGCTTCTGGCACGTCTGAGAGGTGGTTCCAACATGCCCGGCAGGTCATTTCGGACAGTCGTCCAAGTGGTTCTGGCGTAGCCCGCAGGTGATTTTGGCGTGTCCGGCAGGTGGTTCCGCCGTGCTCGGCAGGTGGTTCAGGCATGGCCGTCAGGTGGTTCCAGTCTGTCCAGGACGTGTTTCCAGCTTCTCCGGCAGGTGGTTCTGGTACGTCTGAGAGGTGGTTCCGCCATGGCTGGCAGGTGATCCCGGACTGTCCCCCAGGTGGTTCTGGCATAGCCAGCATTTGATATTGGCCTGTCCGGCAGGTGGTTCCAGCGAGTCGAACAGGTGGCTCCGGCGTGCTCGGCAGGTGGTTCCGGTCTGTCCGGTTGGTGATTCCGGCGTGTCTGGCACGTGCTTCCGGCACGTCTGAGAG